>NC_089322.1:7629370-7929370 GCF_036669915.1 Pocillopora verrucosa | reverse complement strand
GGCAAAAAAATGCTATATTTAACGATTCTGTAAATGTCACTTTTTAAATTTTTGGCGCATGTAATGCTTGAAGTTTCAATTTGATGACACTGAAATTAGAAACGAGGAATAATCCTCTTTAGCTCGTATGTTTTGTTTTTCCAATGAAGGTCATGTGAAAATAAACTAGACAACTGTTTCTTTACTCACGTGCATGCAGGTATGCATGCATATAAAGGAAGATCTTCCCTTGAGACCTTCAACGGAATAACAAATATTCTAAGAGGTCTATTGGTAACGAGGAACGTTGAAAAAGGAACAAATGTATCGCAGTAACCCGCATGAAATTTAAAATGGCGGATGACAAGTTAATATTTACTACCGTACTCTTTGCTTACATTTTAAATCACACAACTTAGTGTGTTTCTTATCTTCGCCGACATGCGAAGCTCGCACGAGCTATTATGGTCTGTTTCTCTGTCTTGCGGTGGTACTAATCGTAAGCCTACGGGAAGAAATATATTCATTTAATGGCATCGAAAAACTTTTTCCAGATATTTACGTATTAGTTCATATTTGAAATCTGTTTACGCGGCATGAATCACATTCCAATCTATTTTCAATCGCTCAGTTTATGGCATTACTGATAATGTCAGATGAAACAGCAAAAATTTTGAATTACTTCACCAAAGTGAAGGTGTATTATCATTTAATGCAAGACTATTGAAAGTGTTTGCTGTGCGGCAAACCTTTTTTGCAAACACGTTTGCTGAAGTTCGTAATAACTTATTCAAATGTTAAGTCGCCTAAAACTAATTCTCAGACACTCACCTCTCCGAAGACCCGATTTCTAACGCACCAGCTACATATATCAGAGGAAAAAAACAGTTTTGAACTCAAATACTTTAATCATCGTCCATGTTGTTTGCTCTGACGACTGAGCTCAAACAACTCGGGCCTAGACCCTTCCTCCGTTTAGTTATCCACCATTTTGAATTCTTAGGCGGATTACCGCTGATCACACGTTTCCCATTCTCCGTTCCCAGTCCCTTTTTCCTAGTTTTAGTAACATTCCGTCTCAGACGCACCATCAAACAAACTGACTCTAACTAAAAATGGCTCTCTTTTGAAACCGCACTAAGATCATTTCGTGTGTATTCCTTTCAATATTAGTGCCATTATTCGACGTACCGTTACCCGTTATCATTACATGTAATTCATGTGTAGTTAGACTTCTCATTCTCGTTGTCATCATTCTTTGGAAACGCATCTAAGCCGTCAGTTGCTAAGGTAACATGATGTGACGTCATGAGTCGTGCTCGAACTTACGAAATAATAATGAGAATAACTTTTTAATAACTTTTAACTTTCTTTCCAAACAAACAATAAAAACGGTTTCAAATCAGAATGCACCATAAAGTTTTTTTTAAAACAGATCCATAAATCTCAAACATATTTTCAAGCTTATTTATTTGAATTTAAAATCATTTACCTGACGCATTCTGCTTTTGCAATTTGAAGGAAAAGTCGAAAACGAGTCAGAAAGAAGTTTAAAATCAAAATGCACATTTTTAACTAACTCATATATCTTAAAAGTATTTTCGTGAGTATCAACTTGAAATTAAAATCATTTACCTGCCTGTGTTTAATAAAGAATCTTTCATGGATATTCTCCCGGAACAATAAACAAACGCTGCACTATCACATTTTGGGTGTTGTGCACCATTTTAAACCTCTGTGCATGGAAGAATTTGATCAATGAATGAAGACACAGTACAATGTTTACCCTGAGAAGAATTCGCAGTTTATAATCGTTTTTGAAGCGATCGCTAACGGAATTCATCTCCGTTTGGGAATGGCATGTATCATTCAATTTTCGATTCGACTTTGATTGCTCCTGGAGTTCTCGCATAGGATATAAAGTTCAGCTCAGATTGTCGAAACGGTTATGACTCTCTCCGAAAACATTTTTTTGTTAAAAGGACATACCCTGCCCTGACGATCGCCCTGAACAACAAATGATTGGGTAGTGATTAGGGCTGGAGGTCATTGTCAAGCACAAGTTTGCGTTGTCCCTTGTTTATTGTTTTTGTTTCATTTTGTGTTTTTGCAGATAAATAACTGGATTATCTAACGTTGATTCACGAGCAAGTCAGGCTATGGCATACATGAGAAGCGTCACGTTTGTCCTTCTTATAAATCTCTGCATAATTCTATGCGCTTCGCTTCCTCTTTCGTCGATTCAGAGAGAAGAAAAGGACAATTTTTACAACAAGGTAAACTTTAACATTATTTTTCTTTGTTTCGTAACTTTCTTTATTCATTTCAATCCACTTCTCATTGACGCACGGCAAACCAGAATTGATCCCTACGCGCATGCCCGACGTTTGACCGCTGTGTTGTGATGGCCTCACATAAACTAGCTATTTCGTGAAACATGAATAGTTCTGTACTATAACTAAGTAGCCTTGACTCTAGGTGTTTCCAGGGGAAGAGAGAGCCTCTCAGGATTACTTTGATCGCTATCCTTGGAGTAGAAATAAGCAAACAGAAAGTTTCCCTTCAAGAGACAGAGCATACGGCAATGAAAACACAGCGTCAAAGTTTCAACTCCAACGAAGTCTCACAGACGAAGAATTAAAGAGGACTCTTCTTCGAGACATAGTCAACTGGGTAAGAAAAATGTTTATCAGTGATATGTAGCATTGCTTCACCAGTGATATGTAGCATTGCTTTACCAGTGATATGTAGCATTGCTTTACCAGTGATATGTAGCATTGCTTTACCAATGATATGTAGCATTGCTTTACCAGTGATATGTAGCATTGCTTCACCAGTGATATGTAGCATTGCTTTACCAGTGATATGTAGCATTGCTTTACCAGTGATATGTAGCATTGCTTTACCAGTGATATGTAGCATTGCTTTACCAGTGATATGTAGCATTGCTTTGCCAGTGATTTGTACTATTGCCTTACCGATGATGTGTATTATTGCTTTTGCTGTTGCTCTTCCCAAATAACACTGATCTTCTTTTGAACGACAAGTACTTACTGTACAGGTTCAATCCTTCGTATGCTTCTATACATAACTGTCGACGAGAGTCAAATGCAGCAGTTATGTTTGTTTCATAATCACTCATGTGATCAATACGTCGTCCGTGTATCCTTTCACCTGTTACTGTTACATATCTTCTCAGCATTTTGAAATCCATGTTGAATTTAATCTTTGGAGTTTTCAAACGATTCTGAACAAGCCATTGGTGTTTCGACAACACTGGGCACCACTACATGACAATGCGAATAAAATCTACCATATTTATGCTTTGATTTAGGAGACGAGGGGAAATTATTTTTTTCAGAAAAATGGGAACAATTTCGAGAAACGAGAGCCGCAGCGGAAATGCCGAATCCACCCTGGATATATAGGTTGTTCAAGACAGCAGACACAGAATGAAGACGAAGCCAGAAACAAAGACATGGTACGTTTCTGCCGATTTTTTCCTCATGTAGGCCTTTTCCAAAACCTTTTTGACCAAAGCGGAAAGCAGGACTCGTGTGGTTTGCGCGCGTTCTTTGCACAGCTAATGGTGACACACAAGAGAGAAAAATTTTAATTGAGCGTCGAAAATAATCCAGGATTGTTTTGGTTTTGTTTTACTTCGGACTGTGATTGGTCTAATAAAAATTATCATGCTCTTAACCGATCAGACGCCAAACGAAACTTGGCCGCCCGCGTTTTTTCGCGCTATTAGTAGCTTGCCCGTTGTTACTTTGTGTACTCATTGGCTAATGATGACACCAATCTTTGTTATGATTGGCTCTTGTAACTAATTGAGTTTTAAGCCTACGACAGTCTATTGAAAAAAATGCTCTTGTCCAATAATTTTTAAGAATTATTTAAATGCATAACTCTATGTAAGACGTTTCGAGAAGATTATTTAAAAAAAGTGAGTGGCTCCTGCATATGGGAAAGCATCCCTTCAAGCATTTTCGTGCTCTTCAAACTTCACGCACGGGCGTTCGAGAGATACAGATTGATGCATAAATCGGAAGTTTAAAATAACAACATTTTTGATGCGATAGTTTCCAAGAGGTGTCACCTTTAGAATCAAGACTTTAAGGAGGATTTATTTCCTAAGCTCGAACCAATGTTGCACAATAATTAATGAAAATAACGGTAAATCTGCCTTAGGAACCTTTTAACAGAGACCCTGGAGCGAACCTGAGCGACGAAGACAAGGATCGGATCAAACAATACGATGCGGAGATAGAAAGAACCTTCAGGGCACTGGAACGAGAAATGGATGGTCGTAAACTGTTGTAAAACACCTGACTATTTGCACAATCTTTTCGAAACCTCAAGTTCGAAAAATTGATGATTAAATATGGAATGAACTCATAAAGTTCTGAGATTATGCTAATTACACGGGCTGTAACCCAGTAGACCTTAAATGCTTAATGTGTTTTTCTGCTCTGCAAGTAATGTTGGTCTAAAACATGAACTTATATCCAAGGCTTATACATGAGCTGTAAAAAATACACGAATTAATGGAACGGCAGTGAATTTGACGTTTTGTGATCGTAGAGTGGATGAAGATGAAAACCGAGGATTCATTGATTCATGTACATGTAGCTCTTGTAAGGGCACAGTAGTCGCAATACGCTTATTTGTTCATCCGGAATGTCTTTCTGCTATCAGTGTTGGTATAATAATCAACAATGTATATAAGAACTGTAGAAATGCTATTAAAGTTCTGGCTCAATTGCATTTATTTGGGCAAGAGTGTTAAATAAAGATGGATCTCTCCACATGTCCATGTAAGAACTTTTTTTTCGTAGACTAGGTGGCAACAATTTATTCTCTCCTAAAATCATAATCTCTTAGTGTAGAGACTTCGCCTTCGCCTTCGCCTTCGCCTCCTCGATCGGTTTTTCTTGCAACTGTTTAACTTGAAACTGAACTCTTAAAAAAGCTTAAAGAAATCATACGGCCTGAATTGAGTTTTGTGTTGGATTTGATCTGTCGTATAAACATACAATGCTGATTGTTGTGTAAAATTATTCCTTCTTGACACAAATTAAATGTGTAAGGAATTCTATTTATCGAGAGGCTGAAGCAGGAAGAATTTAGCCTTCGAGATGTTGCTTATTGTTAGCGCTGCAGGAAGTGCGTTTCTCCGCCCATTAGAAGATTTGAGACGAGACGGAGCGGGGTTTGCCGGGGGTCTGGCACCGATAGCACACCCGCCAGTCAGCGTTGCTTAAGGACTCATACTTTCCCCGCGGATAAAGAAACAAACGCTTGTGTCAAAGCGAGCATAAGGCGAACATAAGGTGCCACGTTGCGTAAAGATAATTAATTGAACCACCATACGTCCCACAGCATTGAACATTTGTCAATTGGTGCCCCTAATACTGACAAAATTCTCTCAAAATGAAGAATATATTCACCTTTGAGGCTAAAGTTCGTAAATCTTGAGAAATTTCTATAAAACTTATCTCAGCTTCGACCTCTCAGCGCATGCGTGATATAATAGTCTTCTTGTTGATCTTTCTGTTAGCTGTTGTCCCTCTTGATTACAAAGATATGCGCATGCGTGATGCAAAAGACCTCTTGTTTACTACGATTCTTCTTTCTGCTGTTATGAAATTAGGTGTGAACTTTTGAGTTCTGATTTATGAATTACTTTTAACTAAATACTTGCTTCTGGATTTAATTGAATTTTAATTGATTTTCGAGTTTTCCTTAAGTATCAAATCTTATCCTCATTTGCCCGTAGTTCGAATCTTTCAAGTAATAACTACATACATTCTACAAAAATTTGAAGTATTCTCCACGTTCGGCTGAATTTTGGGAGAAAAAAACATCATGCTGAAAGAATAATTTTTTTAGGCAAGAATTTCACCGAAATCAAAACTGATATGTTTGGGATTGACCATTTTGTGTCCATTTCAAAAAAATGTCGCTGAATTGAATAGAACATAGGAAAACAAATCCATCTCGACGTGAATCTCGGATTTCCCTCTGTGAATGACGTTGAAATTATGTTTACTTGTTTAGTGATAACGACAGAAGATGTCAAGGTGTTTCTGAATTAACCAAAGTTATAGGCCGCTAATTTGTCGAACGTCGAGATATGGCGTCTGAAATCAGTGAAGTTTCGTCAAACAACTCGTGCCCTTGAGCTAAGCCATGGTGGCGTAAAATGCCAACCAAAACTCATACACCCTTGAGGCTTCAATAATTTTTGATAAAGAAAGGACATCGTTCATATTGTGTACAAAATGGAATTCTATTTCCGCTTAAGTAACCCTAAACAAGAGAATATTTTGATAACGTTTACGATTTGGAACACATGATATTTGCATTGATCTTTTCATTTAATCTGTTCATCGATTCCGGTTAAAGACATCTTTATTTTAACTAGTCCTTCCATGATTCTTTCTAGTGACTGAATTTTGAACGTTCTCAAGTTCTCCTTTCTTAAAAACCAAATATCTCGGCATAAATTGGTTTTATTTTCACGATCATGTTAATTAAGTATTTGTGACCTTTTAAAAGCATAATTAGCAAAATAAAATTAAGCAGCACTTCCAGGACTAAACATTCGTTTTCTCATTTAACTCAACACGATTATTTCCTCAGGGTCTTCTCTGTCTTGCACAAGTCTTGAGCGAACTCTTTCGTCTCTATGTGTTCTTTTAACAGACGACGAAATGCTAGAGACATCGTCCAAACGGCTTGATTGCGTTGACTGGATCACACTTCCAGACTCCTCCGTGTTCGATGGAGTGTGACCATTCGAAGTTAATGCCGGCTGAGGTTCTTCTTCACTCTCTTTGACACAGCAATCGAAGTTTACTCTGATGAAATTTAAGATTATCACTAATAAATTTTTAAACGCAAAAACCGAACCTCCAGTTTTGTATGTATAGTGAAGTACCAGGCGTATCACAAGAAATGGAAGATTCACAACAATCGATTGTATCAGCGTGTATGTGGTGAAAATTCTCACGAGTGATTTATTAGTCTCATCTGTGTTCCGAAGTGCCTCTCTAACTGGTACGGAAAAACTGAAAGTAAGAATCACCACACTTAAAACGGCAAACGCAAATATGCAATAGTCAATATCATTCGGTAAATCTTTGTTTTTTCTTGGATCGATGATGGCATCCAGAAGATTTACAATGTCAAATATGTCGATGATTACGGGCCAGTTTATGTTCATTTGAAAGCTGGGTTCAAATCCGTCAGCATCTAACAGCATATACACCAACACGGTAGCGCATAAGGGATATTTCACAAAGCCATGATCGAGTCCAGAGGAATCCGCGTCTATTTTGGACATCAACGTGCCAAGAATCCATCCACCATGAATGCAGAGAGGCAGGATGTACAGGAACCACACTCCAGCTGCCACTTCTCGCTGCCGATTGTTCATTTGTCCCTTCGCCCATAGAAGCAAAGTAGGGACATAAGCGAGGGTGAAAGCTTGGAATGAAGACTCCTTCTCATACGACACCAGATACTGGTTTAGCACCAAAACCTGAGCGAGTAAGATGGAGACGAAAAGACATCTTCCAATCCACTTGAAGAGAACAGAACGCTCGATTTTGAGTTTGACATGTTTACACATTGTACTGTGTTTGCATAGGACAGGATCAGACGTTTAAGAAGATAAACAACGAAGACCGCTCTCGGCCCAGAGTTCATTGCAGCATTCTTATGTAAATAGAAAAGCATGCCAAGTGACAGGAAAATTGCTTTACAAATTAAGAGATTATACTGACACGTTACAGTGTGACTTGACAAAAGGTTGATAAGAACCCAGTTGTTTAGACCATCAGTGAAAGAATTGATTAGAATTCCATTAACCTTGAGCCTCAAAAGGCGAATGATTAAAGGACCCGCGAAGGCGTGTTATCCATCATGAATGACTTCGTATAGAATCGATTCTACTGCAAAACGAACGAAATGTCAAATTGATGTGAAAGGTCGAAACAAGAAGATAACAGACTGAAAACAAACTGCGTGATTTCATAACTTTGTAGATTGACTCCAAGATTACTCTTTTCAAAGTAAACGTTTATATGTGGTGACAATTTATAATGTAAGTCTCTTATCCCTTTAGATTATGGTGTTGAATTGATGTTTAATATATTCATGGTTCATATTGTCTCAAAATCAAATGAAATGAGTTTAGAGTACCGTGGTGATTGTGAAACAATAGACTGGATACAAGTGATTATCCAATTAGATCCTGAGAGAAGATGATGCATGCTGTCCAGAACTGAATAATAATCATTCTTTCATGACATATTGTTTATCAGCGTGACTCCAAGCTGTTGCAGAATGCGAGACTCCTGGTTATCTCTGCAATCGTCCACATGTCTCCCTGGTCGATACCGCGAAAGGAAAATTTCGATCTCTTAAGCTACCTCTCAAAGATACACTTTCTATTGTCTGGTATGCCAAATAGAATGAGCTGTCTCATCTAAAAAGTTTATACCTCTGCTTTCTTCTGTTCATTCTGACGCATTGTTCGTCCTTCATCCTGATTCGCCGAGCGCGTAGAAGTGTCTGCATATTGCACGTATGATTTGTTTGTACGTAGGTTGCGCTGGACGAATTTCGGGCTATAGTCACGTTTTTAACTGTTGAAAAATGTGAGATAGCATATTAGATTGTTGGGTGAGAGTCTTAAGTGCGCCGAGCCGAAACTAAACTTCTCTATAAGAGAATCGACAAAATTCGAAGTTCAACATTAACTGATTTTGTTTATCTGGGAATTCAATTTGCTTTGCCAGTCGCAAAAGCCTTTAAACAGATAAAGTAAAATGAAATGTTTCAATTATTTGCAATTAAAAAAGTTCATCAAGAACCACGTTAGTGTGGCCGTAAAAAGCGCTGTCCAGTTTGCACGCTGCATCGCAAAATAAAGACGATTGCTGAGTCCTAAGAACAGTCTAATGACTAATGAGTCCTTGTTGGTTCCTGCTCTGTAAAACATTCAAACTTCTTTCCGTGAGTAATCAAACTCAGCTGTTGCTATGGTTTGCTAACATGGTCGCTTTTGTTAATTGCTTGAAATTGAGATCTACGATGCAGTCAACTAAAATTTCTCTGATGATCCACTTCGACATAAACTCATCGTTTTGTGAACCCAGATCACTTGTGCGGGCTAACTTAACCGTGATTTCAAGATAACAGGGTGTTTATAATAAGAAGTACTCCCTATCTCTTACAGCAACTTAGTTTGGACCACATCACCCACGATAACATTTTAATCACAAAAGTAAGAAAACCTCCGTCTTTTACACGGCATTTCGTTTTTCCAATCTGACTATTCAAACAATTGAAAATTGCCTGAAACCTTCGAATTCTCATACGAGAACCGATTCCTTTTCGAAAATGTCATCTTGCTTTAATTACTTTTAACAGTTTTCAAAAAATGTTTTTGTATTTTTTTTTTTTAATATATATATTTCAAGAATGATAACCAATCGATTTTAAATTTACGGAATCCCCTGTAAATAAACTTTGATTCTTCTTTGAAAAATAAAGAGATTTGGAATAAATTGGGCCAAAAGTTTTTACCTGTAGGGATTGAAAAGTATGGAAGATATTTTTTCCTCCAGTATACAGATATGATAATAATAATAATAATAATAATAAAAACAGGCTCGCCGGTGTTACGAGCATCCTCTATCTTTTTTTGTTTTGATTTGTTTTTCACGAAAATCGCGCGGACGAGACAAGGTTGAGCCAGAAAATCAATGACATCTCTAAATATCCTGCACTCATATCTAGGAAATTTAAAAAATCCTTAAAATATTCCATGTACTCGTGGAAAGACCTATTCTGCAATATTGACCACGCATCAAAAGCCTGAAACTGAATTTGCATTTTCCATGCGTTTTTAAGATGAAATATTAGGCCACCTTTATTTACCATCTTACAACTTGTTATTGAAAACTTTCAATCCAGTCATTCTCGGTACATTAGAGGATTATTTTTCGGAAAACTGATCTTCAGCAACAGAGAGCTGTGTTTGTTCAGTTTGAAGTTGAACTGTCGTTAATTTTCGAAAAGTGAAAAACAAAAGGAGCAGTAAAATTAGAAATGGGCGAACTAATCGCTCGGTCTTCAAGTTTCATCTATTCGAAATTTCGAGAATAACACTGAAAACTTCGCCGGAGAGCAAGTCAATCGTCACTAAAAGATATGTTGAATATTTTATTGCAGAATGCAACTAAAGAAATCTGATTACTCCGTACAGATTAAAGTCATGCATGGCTGGAAACAGTTTTCCTATGCTGTAACCTGCTATTTCCAGAGCGCTCAAAAATCAACTTCCCCCTTTGCAAGGATTGAAGATTGAAATGGTGGGCGACATGACAACGCAATCACCGTTATCATGTGAATCCCACAATTCAGCTTTATTAGTAGACCCTAAACAAATATGAAATATCACTAATATACGGCGTTCATTTTCTGTCAGCTTCAAGAATTTTAAACTTTGAGTCATTTCTCCGTTTTGATATACATGTTTGTTGATCTTTTGCAATCTAAAAGGCTAGGTGAAGGCAAGGTAATCCGTTTGTGTAGTGGATAAATACACAAGAGAGCCTCGAGTGGCTCATTTAAGTTCAATCACGCATGCACCCCTGACGAATCCTATATTAATTTTTTGCTAAACTGTCAAAAGAGGGTCTTAAAAAGCTGTGAAGGTGTCAAAAAACATGAATAAACAGGACGCATGAACTGTACATCGAGGTTTACCCGCCATAGAGCGCAAATGCATTATGTAAAAATAACTAAACAAATCCACTCTTTTTCCTTATGCAAGATTTTGGAAAAGCGCAATAATTCAGCAATTTTGGAAAATCTTTGCTCGGCGAAAGTTCGATGGAAAAATCATTTTTGCTCCCTTGAATAGTATTCGATCTCACGATTTCCCATTTAAGTCTTAAGAGCAGCTGAATGAATAATTAATTCAAGATGTGCAAACTAATAGTGCCTTCTTGTAAATAAGTTCACACAGATTCATGGGATTTCATGGGCCTCGCGACAGTAGAATCTGATGAAAATTTTTAATTTGTTTTAAAAAAATACCAAATCCCTGAAATAAAGATTTGGCTATAATTTATGAAAATAGAGTAAAGCTCTCTTCTTTAATTAGCGGAATAAAACAATGATAAATAATGATCCAAGTTAGAGACTTTAATTAAATGAAGAATCAGAAAAATTCACGAATGAAATCGTGTGCAATTTTTACATATGAGGTACGGTCCCATGACAGATCTATTCTGAAAATAAATCTTTATTACAGAACAAAAAAAGTTTCATAGGGATTTTAAATTTCCTTATGAAGGTATAAATTTATCTTATTTGCTCTATCTTTAACTAATTTGTTACGGAAACAAGAGAGATGACTAATTTAGAAAATGGAGATAGACCGCAAATGCTTCAGAGATACTTTTCTTTTCGAGAAAAACCGTTCCCTTTCATATGCTCATTTCCGGGCGAACGAACGTGAGTTGCATGTAATGTGCTGTTTGTGATGACATGTACATGTTGAGTCATGTTTCAGTCAGGCAGGTGCTTAAATATAGTTTTTGTGATGAATACCCTTGTTAGACTCCTACTACTTCATACACGAGAAGGCTCTCAACGAAATACTAAACTACTGACAACTGTCTCTTGGGAGAAGAAACCTCTCTGCGGCCATCTCAGTGTTAAGAACAATTGGAAATCAACGTTTTCGCACCATGGCAGAAAATTTCACTATCATTTTAGAGGCACCACCTCATCTCGACCCTGAAGTTCCACTTGCCTTGTACTTGGCTGACACTGCTATAAACGCTGTTTCTTCAGTTGCAACAATCATCGGCAACGTTCTTATTATAACCGCGTTACGCAAGATTCCTTTGACGCAAGTCCATGCCGTGTTCAAGATATTCATTTTTAACCTCGCTTTAGCCGACTTGGGAGTCGGAATTATTGTGCAACCATTGTTCATTTCAACTGTTCTTGCAACTCTCAGTGGCTGTGCAAACGCTGTGCGCATTCTCCGTGTGATGTTTTACCTGAGCAACTTCTATTTGCCAAATATGTCTTTAGTCCTTCTTACTGCAATAGCGATCGATCGATTCCTGGCCTTGCATTTTCCTTTACGATACCGCAACCTGGTGAAAGTCAAAAACATTATAGCATCTCTTTCGTTCATTTGGCTTTGGACCCTTGCTAGCACTTCGCTCATCGTTTACGACAGTACCATGTACAATATCAGCGCTAACTGTGGTTTAGCGTTGTGCTTATCGACAATAACATTTTGTTACCTTAAGATTTACCTAACACTCAAACGCCATGATAAAACTGTACGAGGAGTCGTTGCACCACTTCAAGCTATACAAGCAAACTGTGAAACAGAAACGGTTCGGACGGCAGCACGTTTTAATATCTTGCGTTATAGGCGTTCTGTGTATAACATGATGTATGTCTACTTCGCTTTTGTTCTCTGTTATCTGCCATTTTTTTGCATTTTGATCGTGATTCATTTACGAGGAATAGAAAGGGCAACCAAGTTATCTCGCATTTTGGGAGTTACGTTGATTTTTATCAACTCGTCTGTCAATCCGTTCCTTTACTGTTGGAAAATACGCGAGATTAGGCGTGTAGTATCAAGAACACTTAAAAACATCTTTGGCAAATAATTTTTACAACGCCCTTTTTGCTCGATTACATAAATTTTCTTCAGGTCAAGAAATAAGGAATTTGAAATGAGCCAGCGTCCATTCATTGGATGCTTTTGAAATGAGCCAGCCTGTTAGATATTTTTTCTTGTCCATTTTACTTCCCATCACAAAATCGTCTCCGAGTATTGTAATCAATATTTTCAAACGAAGATTGGACATAACGGTCGACGTGGCTATAACTTTACAGTGGAACGATATCATACTGAAAAATTCGAGGTATCTTTTTCAAGATGGAAAAGCTTTAAAGTAATTATGAACACTAAAAGAACCATTTTAATTAATTTACCAAGACATTTGGAATTTAAAGTTAATTTTACTCGTGCTTTTCATCTGGTAATTATTTTTTACGGATTCATCGGATGTTTTTGTCTTGTTTTAGCATATGTAGTTTCTGAAGAAGATAGTGGCAATGAAACCACCTGCCACTTCTTTCAGTGCAGTTCAAATATTGCTGATCATGAGCATTAATGATAACATAGCAGACGGTGTACTGACGCTTAATTGAAGAAAATAAAACAAAGTAAGTTCCATTAAACTACACAAATATCTATTTACCCAAACTTAGAGGCAAACCACCAATAAAGTCTCCAAATTTTATTTCTCGTTTCTTCGCTATATCACTAAAATGTTCTATCATATCCTTGATTACACCCCTTACATCAACATTTACCTAAAATACATCTTTTAACAAATAGAAAGTCATTGCTTGTACAAGAGGCTTAATATGGTTGGTATCTATGGAAATCACGACTGTATAATGGTCTCGTGGGCGCAAGGAGTCTTCTTTTTAACTGGTACGGACGGAGCATGGGTACTAACGAAGGTGAACGGCACATCGGCTGATCAGACTTGATGGACAGGTGTCGATGATTTACTAAGATCGGTCCGCTCCTTGTATTCAATTTTGCTGAGTGTTTGTTTACTTCGGTGTATGACATCTTTTCAGCCTGTATCCAGGGATTTGAAGGGGGCTGCACCGAGGTCTTCTTTGGTAGTCTTCCAAACTGGTCGAGCGAGTTTCTCTGACATTCGGACAGAACCTTTCTTCCTTCTCTTCGCGATTTTGCTCGTCTGTTCTGAAACCAGTACTGAAACGAAATAGTACAAAGGAATATTAATTCCGTATTTTTAGAATACATAAAATTCTTCACAGCTTGATCCGATCACCTGATTCCAATTAAAAACCTAGCTAGTTCTTCCACTGATAAATTTATCTCAAAGTGATCCTCCTTTTCAGTCTTACAAGGTAGGTAAAGCTTCCACAGAGAAGAATTCAAGTTTGCGGTAAAACAGTTTGAAGAAAAGACGAAATGCAACATACCCTCAGACTTCTAGCCGTGATCCCAAGGCTCTGTATGAGATCTTTCTCGTCTTCGGGCATCAAATATGGCTGCCGCTTGAACACTCGTTCCAGTTCCCACACTTCAAACAGTGAGAAGGTCGTGCGCTGTCGTTTTTTCTTCGCCACTCTCTCGGAGGGTGTCGGTAGTTGATCGTGTTCGCTGTCACAATCGCTGTTGGAACTGTAATTAGGAGATGATCGTGAGCTGTTGTCGCTGCGGCTGTGTTCAGTACTCGGCGCCTGAATGGAGATGTGACGGTGCTCGTTGAATACTGCTGACAAACGGAGAAAAACATGAATAAATGAACTTAAATGAACACCATGGCAAGCTAAATTACTCCAGAAATTTTTTTAAAAGTTTTTAATGCAAACATTATTACGCTCTAGTGATGCTTACAGAAATGAGTGAACGTGGGCAGGCGCGAAGCGAGGCGAGGCGAGCACGAAAACGAGTCTCGCACGAAATCAGAAGCGTGACTCATCCTGAGCGCGCCATCACGAATTTCACTTGCCTCCTTTCCCGTGAAAAACGCCGAAACGAATTACACCTTTTTTTCAAGTTATCTTCCAAGCAATGCTATCAGTGACATCGAGATTAAGTAGAGATCTTTCGATCTTAATGAGACTTACCTGGCCCGAGTTTTGACCATAAATTTTAAGCAGGAGACTGAATGAATAAAGGAAAGACTAAAACCATATTTAAACTGGTAAGTTTACCTTTAGGTTAAATTTTTTTAAATAAAGTAGAGTGAAATATAATGTAACTTACCATTGGAAGGCGTGTCTTGACGTATTTCACTGTTCTCCAGACCCAGGATCCTGCTGATGGAAAAATTAGTCACTGGCCGTGAGGGCGCTGGCACTGAGGACACGCCTCGGTTTGAAAGACTGTACAGCATTGCACGCGACTGCACAGACTCGAGAATGGATACTGCTTGTTTTAAGTGCTGACTCTCCATAACAGTTGAGTTAAGTGACACGTTGTAAGAAATGCTTCACGGTTGGAGTGAGGAACCCATGTAACATCAAGCCTCATATATACTGACACCTGTCAGTCAACAAAAAACAAAGCGGTGCGACAAACGAAAAAGTTGTTTACTTGTAAGCGGTAAATACCATTAACTATACACTTCCGAAATGATCAGAGATTCGTACCGCTCCTAGCAAAGCGGCAAAATGGCTGACTGGATCACCGCTTTTTGACGGTGCGCTTGGCGACACAATGGAAAAAAATTATTTCGGCTTGTCACCTGATCGGAGCCTACGATGCAGCAATTAAATATTACCGAAGTCTACACTTTTTCGTGCTGAGCAAAATCTAACAAAAATTGTCGAGCACATTGTACTGGTCAGAGTCACCGGAACAACCGGAGGAAAATGGTCTGATCGATGCGACTCTGTTATCCGTCAAGCTTAGCATGTGACTCGCTTGTCTTTCGATTAGTTATATTAAATTTCAAGAAAGAGCAGAGATTTCGTTTTATTGAAATCATCGTGTCTGGCCGCGGAGTGAAGCTTATTGCTTTCCTTCTTGCCTTGTTTCCCACCAGCGTCACCTACAATAGAATTGTTGGAAAGATAGACAGATAGATAGATAGATAGATAGATAGTTTATTCACCCTAAGAACTTGCAGCCAAAAGCTGAATTGCGATAAGGTTTACAAACGCGAAATTTCCAGCTTACTAAATTAAAACTAATTAATTAATTTCCTAATTAAAAACTGTTACAGAATGACAAAATTACAAGCATGCGTCGAATTCCTATGTAAAATAAGAGACAAATTAATATCTAATTATCACCTACGGTAAACGTAACTTAAGAGTAAGCTATTCTTGCATCTTTCAGTTTTACACCTCGGACGAATAAATGTTCTTTGTTCTCTCAGATAGTAGCCAGGTTGGTATTTGCTTGGAAGTAGTTTATGAAGACTGTGGGATTGATTTGCACATATTTCATTGAACAACTTTGCTGCGATTGCCTCTCTTCTATCATACAGCGTTAAAAGTCCAGATATTTCCAGAGCCTTGGCATACGAAAGCTCGGGATAAATAATCTTCATAGCACGTTTTTGAAGTCTTTCTAGGTCTTCGCTTAAATAACTTGGTAAAGCGCGATGGAAAACTGGGCTGCCGTACTCCAGAGTAGACCGAATGCATGTAATGTAAAATAGAAGAAGCTCTTTTGTGGCGACATGCGATCTCTTCAACTGTCTTAGAAAATATAGCCTTGTAGAAGCCTTCCTAACTAGTTCTAACACATGGGCATTCCATTTTAAATCACTACTTATATTGAGTCCTAATAATTTTATACTTTTCACAGTCTCAAGGGTCTGACGATTAACCCAGATAGGATCAAATTCTGGTTCGTTTTTTGCGAAGCTAATCCTAAGCTCTTTACATTTCCTTTCGTTTAACTGAAAACCTTCATCCCTTGCTTGTATTGCGAGATCGTCTACCATTTGCTGAATACAGCTCTCTTGGCCTTTAGCTATCACCTCTGAAATTGTGGTATCATCCACATATTTCCACATCTCTGCTTCTCCTGCATTCAGATCATTAATCATTATTAAAAATAACCATGGCCCAAGCTTGGTCCCCTGTGGGACACCAGCTGGAATGTAACGCCATTCGGAGAAGCAATCCTCGGCCAGTTTAACTCTCTGTCTTCTATCCGATAAAAAGTCAACAATCCAACATAATATGTGGTTCGGAATATCGTAATCTAAGAGTTTACGCACTAAGATGTTGTGATCAATAAGATCGAACGCTTTACGGAAATCAAATAGAACCACCCTAATCACGGCCGAATTCACAATATCACCCCTGAATCGCACATTAGAGTCACAAAAATAAAAAAATATGACCACCAAAGAAAAAAAGCTCTTGATTAGAATTAGAGAGATGGTAAGTTTTGAGCTTGATAAAGAAATAGAGAAAAATGTTTTTCGTCTTGTCACGAGCGCTTGACAAAGAGTCAAGATTCCATGAGGAATCGAACCTCAGACCTTCAGAGCGCGGAATCCGAAGGTCGGAGATTCTATTCCTTATCGGGACTCAGAACTTTTTCTTTGTCCCGCGCTCGTGACAAGACGAAAAAATAGTGTAGTTTGATCTTCCGGGTGAGTGTAGTCCTGAGAAGGACTGTTGTCGGTAGTGGTGACTGACGTTTCGACAACCTGAGCGGAAGTCATCATCAGAGTCAAGTGAAAGGTTGTTGTCAGTCGAATGTACTTAGTCCGGTTCGTGTACACTGATTGGTCAGTTTTCCCGTGATGTTACTGGCTGTAAGACTCAAGTGGCGTGGGTCAGTCGTGATTGGTCGGTTTGGATCCGTTAGTGAAGTTACGTCAGTCACCACTACCGACAACAGTCCTTCTCAGGACTACACTCACCCGTGCGATCAAACTACACTATTACATGTTACCCCCGGGTTCAAACCATTTACTGTAAGACGAAAAAAGTTCTTGATTGTTAAACAAATTCTCCTTGTCCAGGATTGTAATACCCACACTGATGCAGCAGCACAGTTCTTTAGAAACCTACACCCTTTCTGTAATTACACCTGTCAGTTTAATGAAATAAATACATATCATGATATGGACCTTTGATGAAAAAAATTTTTATTCCTCCAAATCAGTCTTAATGATCTGAATGGTAATATATGAATTCTCCTTGGTAACAGATGACTAACTGTACACAAAAATAACAACACATTTTAACCCTTTAATCCCTAACAGTGACCAGCATATAATTTCTCCTTACAATATCACCACTAAATCATTCAATAAGATCATAAGAAAATAGGCAATGATCACCAACATGAGAAGCTCTGATTGTTAAACAAATTCTCCTTGTCAGTAACAGATAAAATGTGTAGAAAAGAGTTTTGAGAATTTGGATACTGATGTTAGGGTGTAAAGAGTTATAACTAACTTACACTATAAACTATTGAAAATACAAATTTCTGATCCATGAATGTCACAGTTATCTTTTTTTTTGGCATCACATATCTGATAACGACACTGTTTTTTTTTCTAGCACTTCCCTGTCCTTCACTGAAGAGTTAACAATATTAAAAGGATAAACTGTGTTCCTTCTATCTTAAAAAAATCCTTCATAGCAGCTCAACCAAATAACGCATATTACTTTGTTGCAAGGGGTGTTTCTGATGGCAGGAGAAAGAGAGAAATGTAAAAATCCCAACCATCAAAAGAGACAGTTACGTTCACAAGACCATGAAGCAGCAGAGAAGCGTGTGGTAACCTTGAATTTAAGTCCTAAACAACAGGTTGTAAAAATTTCTCATCATATTTACATGTACATGTAAGTATCATGAGATGGTGACTTGAAAACTATGAAAACATTGAAAAAAAGCTCTGAAAATTCAAAGTGGAAATTCAAAGATAATTTTGTATCGTCACATTGCACTTATTGTGCAGTCTGACACACCTAAACTCATTGACGAAAATTAACTGTAAATGTATTATTTGACAAATCAAAACTGACTTCACATGCAAGGAATAATAATGATAATAGTAATAATAACAATAATAATAACGATGATAATAGATTTTCAGTAGTAGTATAATCAAAGTTGTCATTCGTTTGAAAAAATAATTTGTATTAACCCTTTTAATTCCATGAGTAACCAGAAATGAATTTCTCTTTACAATGTCATTACATTTCCATGCATGAAGGTGAGAAGTAATAAAAATTCAGCTGCAGGAAATTGTTGGATTTAACAAGAAATTCTCACAAGTAAAATTATAGGAAACGTAGGGGTGACAGTGCAGAGAATCAACATTTAAATCTTGAAAGTTACAGGGTTAAATCACCAACCTGAGAGTAAATGTTTTATGAGAAGAGAGCTAGCTTTACGAGATATCTTCAAAAAATCCACAGGCATCCATTCAAATTCCTCACATTCTCTATTCCAGTGAGAGTCCTTTTCTTTCCTAAGCTGCAAAGCTTTGGAATCAGAAAACATCCCCTTTATTTCTTCATGACCACAATGTCCACGGATGGCTAACTGGCTGTGTGCTAGATGAAGCAACTCATCTGTGGTGTGTGTGTCTTCCTATGAGCTTACAAATGTCTGTTCAAACTTCTTTCCATGTCTAATCTCATCTTTGCTTCTGTGTTACTGTCACAAACACAGCAATGAACTTTGAGACTCACTCTTGAATTTATTGCCAGATCAACCACAAATTCTCAATTGAACATGCAACGTCCTTCCATGAAAAAGTCCCCTTATCACATACAAATAACCTTTTGTTCAAAAATCCTGACACTTCCCAAGGGAAATTCATGTCTTTTTCACCTTTTCAGCCTGTTAAAAAAGTGCTGGATCTGAAACTCTTCTTCCTTAGAATCTTTGTAAGAGAACTGAAGAATAAAATCTCAAGGAGCCTTAACCTTTGGGTACACAACGGAAAAAGTATCTTTCAGGCTTCTCTATTGCCAGGGTGCTTGCAACTAGTGATTAATAAATGACAAGTCATTCCATGTATGCAAGAAAGTGTTTGTGTTGATCTGCAGCTCATACTATGAGACATTCCACATAAAAAGAAAACGGGGTTTTAAATTTTGATTTTGAATTTTAGATAAAAAGAAAGAAGAAAAAGAGAAAAGGAAAAAAAATGGAATAAGAGGAAAATTAACAAGCTTCGGAATTAAGCCTAGTTGTTTCCTTTCCCCCCTTCTTATTTCTTGAGGGTGTTTTGCACCAAGGTACACGACATTTACATTCCATAGCACTTCAAAACAGTCTTTTTTATTTTCAAACACACCTTCATGGAAGATGCATTAAATGAACAAAATCAAACAATACTGTTTTTGCAACTGAGTGCATGTAAATTTGAACTAAAAAAACTTATTTCACCCTTTGACTGCTAAGAGTGACCAACATCTAGTTTCTCCTTACAATATCATCCCTGAATCACACATTAAGGTCATGAGAATAAAGAAAATGATCACCAACAAGAGGCTCTTGATTGTTAACCAAATTCTCCTTATCAACACCTTAGGAAATGTATAAAAAAAAGAATGGAGAATATGCATACTGATGTTAGGGTGTAAAGGATCATAACAAAAATGTCTGCTCATGTAGTCCTATACCAATTTCTAAACCTGTCCATTCCACGATTTAGAACAGTCTTATCTTGAAGAAGATTTTTTGCACAAGTCTTTAAAGTTTCGTCAATTTTTTCCAAATGTTTTCTGGCATCAAACCGAACTTGTTCCAACATTTCAATCCTGCCTTCATCCATGGGTACATTAGTTGATAAGTTTGGGTTCAACCGAAAGTAGACTGACTTGGGCAGTATGTCACTGAGAACAGTGTCTATTGCTAAAAATTAAAAAAAGTTGAAGAAATTTTAGAGTTTTAAAATTACTTTCAGAAACTTTTCTCACTGTATTTTTTAAATAAAATCTGTTATTACAGTTCAGAACTCCTCTATATTTTCACTACTGCAGAATTACGCTGACCCTCTTTATCAAAAAGAGAACTTTCCTTTAAGTTTTCAAAAGAGAAAAAGAAAAAACAACCCCACTATCATATACAACTGTTTTTTAATCTTTACCTTCTGTATCTGTTGCACTAGCCACAACTTTTAACAGTTTTTCCTTCAGACTGCTAAACTCTTCAGTGCTTGGGCCAGACCTTCCCTTGTACTTGCCAGTACCAAGGGACACAATGCATTGAAAGGGTTCGTCTGGCCAGAGTAGCCTAGCCTCATGGACAGCTATTGCACAAGGGTTGTTTGTGAGGAGTCCACCATCCTATCGGAAATTCCCATTTTGGAAGGAAAATGGGTGACATTAGTAGGGTAGGAGAAAAGAGAGAGAATGTAGGAGAGGAGTGAGGGATATGGAGAGAAATAAAGGAAAGAGAAGGAGAGGGAAAAGATGGGTGAGAAAGGAGATAATGGGAAAGAAGGGGAATAGGAACAAAAGGAAGAAAGAGGGCAGGAGTAGGGAAGGATGAAGTAGAAAAAAATGGAAAAATTTGGAAAGGAGGGAGATTGGGATGGAAAGAGATGGGAAAAGTTATGAAAGGAGGAAAGGAAAAGGTAGGAAAGATGACTGAGGAATAAAGTAGAGAGAGAGAAGGACAAAACACAGGGAGGGGTAGGCCAGGAGAGAAGGAGCAAAGAAGCACAGAAACACATGGCTGTCAAAAAAATATTAGCTTTCCAAATTCTCTCACTTTAACCTGAGTGCCAAGAAGCTGGAGTTGCCCTCAGCTGTGCCTCAAGCAACTGTTACTCTACATGTGTGCTCTTCAAACTTTGCATATGCATGCATACCTTGATATTCACAGGCTAAGCATGAACCAATTGTTAAATAAACCAATGTAGAAGGAGTTCTCTATGATTGTAACTAATAAATACATTGATCCTTTATTTTGCAAAAAAATTTTCCAACCTGGTGGATGTTATTTCCAAGTTTGAACTCCTCAAAGTAGCCAGGAGCAGCAGTGGATGCCCTGAGTGCCTCCCACAGCCTATACTTACAGCTCTGAGGAAACTTAGAGCTGGAACCATAAGGGTGTGTGTAGTTACTGAAGACATACGGCATCAGTAAGGAATGGTTGACTACTGTAGATACTGCTGCCACCTGCACAGTTGAGGGAATAACAAATTGTTAAAGGAAGTTGGAGCATGATGGACATTTATGGCAACAGCGAAGACCAAAATTGGAAACTCTAACACCTCTGCCAGCTTCTCCCTATTTTCTGGTAGATGTTGTAATCTCTGTGCTTTGTAACCTGCATAGCAGGCATGATTTTGGCAAGAAAGTGCTCAGTATTTTCTTAGTAAAAATTATAGCTGCTATATTGAGTGACAATCAGCTTTTTTAGAGAAAACAATTTTATCACAATTTTTATGGGTTCCCTTGAGAGTGATATGAAAACTATCATATTCTATTACAGGGGGATATCTTAAATACAAATTAAAAGCTTCTTTAATTCAAAAACAAGTTTGATAGTCTGGTGAACAGGACAAAAGTGATCTATTTAAAAGTTTGAGAAAAATCTAGAACTATGATTCAGAGCCACCCTAACATTGAAATTATACCTGCTTCAAGTTAATTGATTTCAAGTTTATTTGATTTGTATTTTGTTGATGCACATGTACTAGGAAAACAGGGAAAAAAAGCATCTAAGCTCAATTGAAAATTACTTTGAACAGAAATTAACTTCAAACTTCAAAATATATCTGCATAGTTAAATCATATATCTGTTTATGAGCTTGACACCTCCATCTGGTGAAAGCCTAATTCTTATTGCTAGGATGTTCATTTTAGACAGAACAGACAGTTAATTATACCTTGGGTGTTGTTGGGTCTTTAGCTGAATCTATCAATCGTTCATCTCCACTTTCATTCCTATTCACAAAAGAAAGTTACTCCAATTGGTGAAACTGGACAACTGACTCTAGAACTTAAAAAGTTGTAGTGACCCCTTTGTTTATAAAATCCATCCCTTTTTTCACTTAAAAAGATAAAGTCTGTACTTAAGCTTAGAGGCCTTTCCAGCTGAAGCTTATCTCAGTTCCACAGCATGACGAGACTGGAATCATTTCCACTCTTCTCCACTAGATGGGATACCGGTCCATTGCAACATTACCCCACCCCACCCCAGCATCACACCAGTCTTCTCACTCAGTCCTCCCCTCACCAGCCAGTCCTCTCTAACAATTTGCTATCACCCATTTATACAACAGGGTGAAGAGAGGTGATGTGAGAGCAGAGTGTCTTGGCCAAGAACACAACACCATGACCCTGCTGGGTCTTGAACTTAGACTGAACACCAAATAGTTTGGTAACAGTCTCTCAATACACCCTTAGAATTAACTCGCAGTGTCTAATATACATGTAGAGTATTACCTCTGTCTAAAGAAGAGGTAGGATACATTCCTGAAGCCATGTTGTATTCATCAACGTCACAAGGAAATATCTATTGCTAACAATGTTCAATGATTCTAAAGAGATAAATTGGCTGCACAATTACAGATTGAAGCTAACTTAAATGGCAGAATGCACCTCAGGGGGCTTATAAGTGACTAAATCTCTTATCATTCCCTCAAATCATTATTTGAGGTTAGAATGCCTTTTTGTGTAGGTCCTTGTTCTATAACAGATATCCAAGACTCCTTTGGTCATCACAAAAACCATGAGTGACTTGGGGCCCATTTCTTGAAAGTTCCAGTAACTTGACAGGCCCAAAGCCATATTTTGAAATCAAAATTTCAATAGAGAGGCAAGCTTTGACACCATTACCAGTCCATTCATTCTCTTTAGCTGATAGTTTAATAGCACAATTTTCAAAACTTTTGAAACCCCCATCTCAAAGGAAAACCAAACAGCTTTCTAGGCCTGTTAAGTTATCAGGACCTTCAAGAAACAGGTACCTAGTTGCTTGGCAAGATCAAAAATGGCTGCATCTGGAGACAAATTTTGAGCACATTTGATAACAAGTTTCACAAGATTAGGTTGCTCTAAGGAAATGCAAAATACATCTTTTATAATAGGCCCAATAGAAACGAACAAACAAATAAACAAAAACAAAACAAACATGTAAAGTGTAACATTGACATTGAAGCAAGGTTATACACATGATTGTGCTATTAGAACCTTAAAATTTCAAACATACTCGAACTTACTTGAGAATCTGTTCAAATTTTGCTGTGTCGTAATAGGCATGATTCAGGAATAATTTTCCTTTTCCAATAAAAGAATTCTGTTCAAATATATCCATGCTGAGCTTTTTATAAGTGTGCTCACACTCCTCCAGTGGAACTCTCTTGATACCAATCAGAAATGCTAAAATGGCTCCTGTTGACGCTCCACAGATAAAGTCAAATAATTCATGAACCTCCTTGTTACACATTTCTTCAATTCTTTTCAAGATCTCAATCGCCATCAAGCCTCTATAGAGAAATCAATGATGTTGCTATAGAATAGCTTGGCAGAGAAAACACCTGCTGACAATAACTATACTTCAACTGATGACAAGTTTAGAATAATGTTGGGTTAAGGGAGGAGTAGGTGATCAGTTGCTCAAACATTGATCCTTTCTAAATTTCATGAGAAATTTATAAAAAACTGCCCCGTTACCCACTTTGAGCATGCTACTTTATAAAAATACATTCACATAGCACCATTGCCCACAAAAGTGACTGACATTTTGATGAACTAAGGTCATCGCCATAGTCAAGCGATGAAGACTTCTACAAGACTGACAAGATAACTTCCACAAAAAAATGACAAAAATTCGCTAACCATCCCTGACAGAACTGGTTAGAACTGATGCGGATGATCACAATATACATGTAAGTTAAAAGGTTAAATGTTACTTAAGTCTGTACATGAGCCAAGTGGCCCATCCAGCCGGTACTTATCCTGGTTTCCATGGCTTGAAGCAACGAGAAGTATCACTACTCCCCCCTGGATGGGATGTCAGTCCATCCCAAGGTTACCCCCCAACATGTCACGAGGCTTCCCTGATAATTCGCTGGTACCCATTCCTACTCCTGGGTAGATAGAAGCACTGCGAGATTAAAGTGTTTAGCCCGACAACACAATGACCCATCTACGTCTTGAACCCAGACCTCTCGGCCCAGAGAGCATTACATTAACCATTTCGCCGCTGCATCTCCCACTCACATCATGAGATCAAACATAAATTACCTTGCTCCACCTCCATCGATCGACAGCACTTTGATTCCTCTTCCCTTGACGGGATCCACCCATCCCAGTAACGCCAGCGCTTTTTGCGCTTCCTTACGAACCTCTTTATTTCCCTTCTTTCTAACACTTAGCAGAAAGCTGATGGCTTCTTCTCGAATAGCTTGACTCCTGCCGACACCTTGATAACGAAGGATGTGATCGTTAAACTCTTCCAAACGAATCAACCACGACTGTTCATTTTTTGCAGATCGTAAAGCTTGTACCAGGGATCGCGTACGATTTTGAATACTTGCAACCGTTTTCAGAGGAACATAAGAGGATGAATATTTTCCCGTCGCTGATGGAAATGTCCTGTAAAACGCCGCGCCTGATTTCAAAGGCAACGAAAGTGAAACAGCTTTCTTAACATGCAAAACATGATTTGAAAGTCCCGCCATATTTACAGCGTATTTCACATTTTTACGAACAACTCGCAAATTTCAACATGTGTCCTAGAAGGAAAATCTTTTCATTCCAATAAAAAATATCATCCATTGTGATTCTCGCTTCAATAATCGAAGACATTGTTAAACTATGACTGCTACGTAAAAAGTCCATCATTCCGGTTCTCGTCCGCCATGTTTGATGATTGTTACCAGTCTCTACTCTGTCGGATTGTAAGAATGTTGTCATTCCCAGCCCTTTATCCTTCATTTTTACTCTTCTTTTTAATATCACAAAAAAAAAAGTCAAATTGTATTCTTGACAATTTCCTTAGTTTTTTTTTTTTTTTTGGCCCCTCATACAAAAGGTAAAGTTCGCCAGACTCTTATATTATGGTCTCGCAGACGAGGAATGCTAATTTTATGCTACAAAATTGATCTAATTCCCGAAAATCTGACGTAGCGAGAATAAGCAAAAACGCAAGAATCATTTTCATCTAAGTCATTTTTAAGTTTATCTAGTGAAAACAAAATCTATTTTGCTTTAGTATCTGATTTTCGATAAGTTCATCCACGCCTTCTGAGGCGAGTCGAAGTAATTCATTTGACTGAGATAAAACCTCCCTGATCCATAAAAGATATGCTTTCAAGTAATTTTTTTTTGTTGGGGGGGGGGGAAAGGAGTTTGAATATGTTTGAACTCGATCTCAAACAAGCCTCTTATGTTTTTAAGTCAAGAAAAAACAAACGCGTGCATCCAGCGTAAAAACAAGTAGTTTTATTTACAATATTTCTACCTTTCAGCCCATTTTATCAGGCCATAAACGATTGGTCTAATTTAAGTTCACTATGTGCATTTGCAATTAGCTGCGTTTCTGTTCGTCAAACCAGCAAGAAATGAAGGCTGACAGAGAATTTAACAAAGAAAAAAAAATCTTACTTCTTAGAATTGGTGGAAAAACATTAAACTAAATAATTAACCGAAGAAACAAACAATAGAGACCTTAAAACTTCCGGTAAATTGTTCTGATAAAAATCCTCTTAAATGGAAACAGGTTTGACTTCAATTCTTAGTCATATTTGTCTCCTTTGCAGCCAGTTTTTGGGAAAGGGGGGGAAGTGTGCATTTGTAAGTGTGGAGGGAGGGGGGGGGGCGTAATGACGTTGTACACTATAAGGAGTGACTGCAAAGTAGACCATTGTCATTTAATTCGCTGTTTGACAACAAAAACATCAATAAAATATTTGATAGATAGTTCGTAAAATTGATGTAATTTTTGGACCTTAATATTCTTTTTCTCATAATACTACATCTCTTACTATATACATAGATAGAATCCGAGAATTTAATGTTTTACTGTACTTTTTGGCAATAAATTACAAGCCATACCGAGTAGAGACGGTGAATTGGCCGACGCAACTCTTAGAGGAACTATACATGACCGACAAACAACAGTTGCGAAATATTGGATAATAAACTTAAATAGACTATTTCTGGCTGACTTTTTAGTTACTTCATAACATAAACCTAATAAAACATTTACAGTAGCTTTACAATAAGGATTAAAGACAGGTAAACGCAAATGGGTTATAAAAAGGTGTCTAATCCTTTTTAGTATGAAGACAAAGAGACCTCATAAATAACCTACTGCTTGGAAATGTGGTCAGTAGCTTCAGTAAACACCCAAATTCTAGTTAAGGTACTGTACGGGTGTTTACGCATGCGCCATGTATGCGGTCATTTCCCACCAACATACGTTGCTTTGTACATTTCAAGCGAGCGTCAGCGTCACTCGTCAATTTCAACGTTTCCCGCCAAACTTCAGCAAGCGTACAGTAATTATGCACTTCTTTCCAGGTCTTTCTGTTACCTCGAGAGCAAAGCGCAACAACAACAAAAAAATACAAAACAAAAAAGGCTATTAAAACATCTTCTGGCTTCAAAGAGCTTAGTATTTGTGGCCTGTGATCTCTGAAGTTTTCACGCATTTATCCACAATTGTTGCTTCACAGACACATTATTCTTTAAACTGTGATAGGGCCAACAGGTGACCCATTACACTGTGGTCACGTGAATAGGTCCCACAGGTGACCCATCCGGGTTTCGTTGAGTTAAATACTCTCGAACTGTGGTAAAATCGTCGAACTGTTTTCTATTCATCTTACGGTGACTCATCTCCACAATGATATCTCGACGTCCTTTGCCACTCTCTGAACCGCTGCCCGTGTGTGGGCTTTCACATTCTTTCAGTTGTTGCAGTTTTTGGATTTTTTTCCGGCGCGCCTCTCGCACCCGTTCTAAATGTCGTCTCCGGTCCTCTCTCGGCCAATAGCGGCCTTGATAAATAGTTTGCGCATCATCGTCAGTCGTAATACCTTTGCGTTCGTCCGTGATTTTTTGCGCACGTTCGCGCAGAAGTTTGTTCCGCGCTTGTCGAGCGGGCGTCGCTGGTCTCTTGCGCACAAAAATTTGACTACCGTCCTTCGACATGCGCACCTTCCATTCAATGTTTTGCTGAGAACCATTCAGTGGTTGGTTTTCAATAAGGTTTGATTTCTTTTTACTTCGATGATCTGGATAATCACTCCTTCCAAAGACGTCCGATTCTCCGATCAAATTAATGTGTTGAGTCGAGTCCTTACTTACAGCCCTTATGTAAGAAGCGCGTATTGTCCTGCTTACGTTGCCTAATTTGCTATTACGCTTTGGCTCGGAATGTCGGCTTCGCTCCCGTTCACCACGAGATTCATCATGGTGATTGTCTTTATGCGAATCACGATTTCTTCTCCGTTCTTTGCTCTTTTCCTTGTCCTTCTCCTTTTTAGGAGGCGAGCCACCGTTACGCGTAGGCGAGCGAGATTTTTTATTCGGCGATCCATTGCTGTGACGCCGTGAGCGAGAATTTTCCGGTGAGCGCTCTTTGTTACTTCGACTAGAGTCTACCCCAGAATGGCCACGAGATTTCCCACAGTTGTTATCCCCAGGAGAAAACGCTATGTCTTCCTTCTCTCGCGAGGCGTTACTTCCCTGTCGTTCGCGCATGTCAGAATCGTCCTTAATAGAGCATTTATCGCTATTTTCTTGAGAATTTCTCCGAGAATCCGCCGGTTGCAGGGCTTCCTCTCCGAGTTCTGGCTCAGAGCTTTCGTCATTTTTAGTGCTCTCATCTGTTCTTCCAACACCACTGTCCTTTTCGCATTTTTCACCGTTAGCTTTTTCGCTGTTAAGCGTTTCGTTTACATCTTCGTCTTCCTCTTTGATGACGTCAATTCTGAAGTTGCTCAGCTCGGCATCAATCGGATCCACGAAGCTCCATTCCTGACTTCCCTCGCTGCCAACAAGAGTCGCTCGTACCTACAATACAAATTTATAGATATGAAATGGCGCTAGGACGAAATAGAGAGGGAAGAGGGAGGTACCCTAGGTACGGTTTGTTGTCAATATACCACAACAGTATTTACCAATTACACAAGATTTGTGTCGCAGGGGGTCGGGGTAAATCTCGCACCTAGTCCTACTACGTCACTGAAATGTACTTTAACCTTCACCCTTACGATCGCCCAGCTGAGGAAGGTCTGGGTAAGAGACTTGATCGGGTTTTCAAGGTTTTGGTGGCAAATCCCCGCTCGAGCTTTCCTCATAAATATACCCCTACGGCACAATAGGTTTGAGAATTCCCATGGATTTCCAGGAATTTTATCTTAAGATTGTTTCTTAGAGCCAGTTTCTTTTTTCTTTTTTTTTCACTTTTTTCCCAGAATCCGGATGGGAAAGGGAATACCGTTAACAGAATAAAAGTAGCCACGGTAACCGATAGTGGTATGACATAGCCACAACTGACCTGTAGATGATATATGATACACTGGTATTCACAAGTGCAGTGCGAATAAAACCAACCCCTTTGAAGAGTTCAACTCGCTTCTGACATACACGTGGCTTCGTAGCCTAATAATTGGTGCCGTGTAGCAGGCATCTGGGTGACATTGGCTCGAGCCCCGTCGGGGCCTAAAGAGTTTTTTTCAGGCTTTCTTTTTTGTTATTGTCAGATTGATTTATTTCAAACCGTTTTTCTTAACAATGGATGCTATTCAGAATTCCACGTATCGTTGGGGGAATTCCTCAATTATAATTAGCCAGTATCCCACTAGGAGCTAAGTCAGTTTAAGCCTCAGAGCGGAAATTTTTGACAAATTATTGCTATTTGATAGAGCTTACCAGGGAATTTAATAAGATTGGGTAACATCCTTTTATGCACCGCCAATAATCTAATTTGTTTGGAGTAAGAAGATTTTGATTCTATTTTCTAGCTCACTAAAAGAGCGCTTTAAACTTTTCCAATAAGCTGATTCAAGGTCCGGCTAAGTGGTTTGACACGGACGTAATTCGTAGTCACATTCTTCAAAAGCTCGGAAATCTGCGGTTAAATTGATCCTTTTTATAATATGTAGGATTAAATGTTAGAAGCTTCGCTTCGCAGTAATGATTGAGAAAAAAAACTGTTTTTTTGGTAGATAATGCTTTAACCATAATTTAAGTTTTGCCCACAAAAAAATGGAAGTCATTTAGGAAAAAAATAGAATACGTTTTCAAGACAAAAAGGAAGCTTTGATCCGACATCAACTCTTTGATTACTCATACCACTGACAACGCAAATACAAAAATCGTCTGCACTGGTACTTCTTGAACGCTAGAACAAAAGCTGCCACCTTTGCTCCGACTGTTCGAAATTTTTGTGTACGAGCTTTCACGTGATAGCAAATACAAACAACATTGTTCAGGTTAGGGGGGCTCCGTAAAATTTCATCACCTTTCCTTCAGAGGACACCTTGAAAAGCATGCCTGCGTCAAAGATGATAGCTTAATCCCCTAAAATAATCAAGGTGGGTATTAGAGGAGGGCACGATAATTTCAAAAGGAACTAAAATTATCATCTTTGCGCAAAGCCGCATGATTATAAAATAAATGCACAGCGTGGGACGTGTAAGATAAGCTGTCCTTAGCGAAGAACAATTTCAAGGATAATCCCTTTCTCGTTTAAGAACAGTGATGAAGAGAAAATTAACCTAATTAGCTGAAGAACGTGTTCCAGGTTTGTACTTCAACGATTCTCTCAAGATGTAACTCGTTCTTTTAATCACACGAAGTAATTGAGGCACGCGACAACAGAAAAGAACTACAGGTTGTCGAAAACTTCTTTGTACGATTTTCGTGATTCGAAGCGCGCACAACGTTTTCGTGACAAGAATGAACTTCGAAGAATGATTTTCACAGCATTTTCAATAACGACGGGGTTATTTCTTAAACCGCTATTAAAACATCTTCCATTTGTGATAAGGTATGCGATTTTACATTTAAGTACACAAACTTACACGCAAGGCTACAAACTTGCGTGACTTCAAACGATCGTGGATTTCCGAAACCATTTGAAAGGACTACTCACTGTCATTGAGCCATCTTTGAAGATTAGAGAAATCCCGGTGTTAAACGAGATTAAATTGAAATTGCAATGAATCACTTCGACGGTAAACACAAGCTTAGTCTGAACTTCTGTCTGAAATAGCCGATTTTGTTTGAGTTGTGGAAAATCACTTATAATATTTCATTGACATTAAAGCTATGCATGGCAACACAGGCCGGGTAATTTCGGATGTTTCGCAACACGAAATGGTTTTCGAGTCGTTTCATCTTTCCTTAAAATACTTTTTTCTAGAGAAACAACTCTGGCTTATGTCATTCTTGGATTCGTCTTTAATTACGTTTTATTCACAAACGGCGTTTATTAGCCTTGAATATTTACAAAGGACCCGCACACTCTTATCCTTCAAGTACTTTTAACCTCATTAAATTACTTCAAAGAGTTGAATCGAAAAAGAGGAAAAAAAGACAGGAAACGAATCGCATACTCGCCTAAGCTGCTGAAATATTCGAGACCACAGAATAACTGACACAAGTTTCACCTACAAGGTTTGAAACTGGCAAGACTCGGAAAAATTCATTCTTATGGTCTGTAACGCGTGCATATCAAAGGCTATCAATTGTTAGCATAAGCTTCTTGTCAATTAGAGTTTGAGTGCAGTTTTCGAATGCCAATGTTCTAATATTCGCCTTGTATAAATAAAATTTATCTCGTCTTTGATTTAAGGCGGCATTAAAGAACGTAATCCAAAGTTTCGAATCCTTTCCAATCAACTTTTTTCCTGTTAATCCAGCGAGATACGGTAAACATCTTATATCATAATCTCGCCGCGCTGAGCGCACCACGACCTTATTAAGAGGGTATGATGATTTTCAAAGGTTGTCACAGTCCTTTGCTAAGTAAGCAAACTTCAAAACTAATTATCCACGAGAATCTAATTCATATAAAGGGTAAATAAAGTTCTCTCTCAGATACCGCAGAACTGAGCCGGAATGTTCTCGTCATGTCATGGAATATTTAACGATTAATTCATGAGCGCGCGATGGATGCAAGATGGTAAATTTGCCGAGCTGACCAAAATCATCTTCAAGGCTTGCAAACCTAGACACCATAGCTGGTGAACCAAACAAATTCACAGCCGATCACTTCTTAACCAAACAGAACTCAGAAATTAAATGATATCATAGCTAGATTTGGCAAAAACACGCCGAGACTTTTTCTTTCCAAGAGGAACGAAAACCGACGAATCAAACCCAAAATACAGCGAGGAACGCCGAAGCTCTCACGTATACGCCATCCCTGTTCGTCTGGCATACTAATCAAGGCGAAGAATAGTCATTCAGGGAAAATCTTTGACAAGAAGCAATATCTATATATATATTTATACATATTTTTTAAGATCACACACCTCCTGCGCAGGTCTCGCCACAAGAAACTTAATAGTCGAGGTCGATTCGTAGACTAATGGTTCAATGTCACTGAGATGGGTCACCGGAAAATCGTTTATCTGTGAAAAGAAAGAAACAATGTTTTTCATATAAAATCTTACGGACCAACATTTTTAGAGAGCAGCATTCGGTTAAGTACAAAAGAGTATAGTTAAATGTGCCATCACATTTTGTAGCCATTCCATTAAAGCATGCGCGTTTTCACGCACATGCTACACGCGCATGTTACACGCGCATGCTACACGCGTATGCTTACGTGGACACCATGATCTCGCTGGTGCTTCAAACGAGATTCTTATTTCGATTAACTATTAAGAGAGTTATACCTTTAAAACTGTATCGCACAAAGTCAATCTTCCATCAAGGTACGCAACGGACCCAGGTTCAATCTACAGGAAAAAGAAAGTAGTACGCATTTTTCGTTACGTTGATTTCCCTGCTCGAACGGTTCCAATATAACTTAACCCTTTAACTTCCAGAAGTGATTAACAAGTAACTTCTCCCTACAATACCCATGCACCATCCAGTAAACAGTCAATGAGATCTAACAACAAATTCACGTAACTTATTTACTAGGAAACGTTTAGCAGCTAGAGGGGAAAATTAACAATCAGATCTTGGGAGTTGAAGGGTTAAAATAAGCTTCTCTTCCACTGCCCCCTTTGGGTCTAAGTACGAGACGCTTAGCATTAGTACGTAGGATCGAAGTTCGTCAGTGTGGCAATATGTTGTGTTCTTGAGTCATACAGATTACTTCCCCAGTGCCCGTTTACTTCAAACAGGAATATAAATAAGTATATTATAATGATATTCCGTCCATGCGGGGGAAGAAAACAATCCTCCTATTCGCTCCATGGCATTGTCAACCGGTCTTCAGATAAACGCGCACCTCAAATGTGGGGGTGGGGATTTCAAATGTACGACAAAGTAATTTTGATCTCCAAACGGGCATCATGAATGTAAAGAGGGGCTCAAAGAGTACAACGATACAAAAATGTTGCTGTTAGGTGTAAACTTGACAAATTTTAACCGTAATGGGTAAGGGCCAACACCCTATTGAGACCCTCTGTAAAGGCGAAGGTAAAGAGATTCCAAAAGTGCATCCGAACAGTTTCTCTGTAAGACAGAATGAATGTCTGGGAAACAAAGCGTAACTCGATCCAACACTGACAAACTAGATCAGAGGTCCTGCTTTGTCAAGCTAATAAGATTTCTCCGTGGGTGGCTGCGCGAGCTCTTTTTGTGTTTTGTTAGGACTTAACAAGATTTGGGAGACCGCTAATTAACACATTATTCTTTGCGCGCACTAAAAAGGATAGTGGATTAAATAAGATACCCTTGTCTGGGTAAACGAAGACACGGAGACAGAAACACATTCTGACAGATGTCTGCCGGGGCACCACAGAACCAAGCCTCCAGTGGTAGCAAAGAACACGAAGATGAATTTCTGTTTTTTTTTGCGCTTTTGTTTTGTTTGTTTGTTTGTCTTTTTAAAGTAGGAAATCAAACAGGACAAGTTGAAAACCCTCATCCCCCTGTTTATGCATGTGAATTACTTTACTAGCTTTTAATGTACGCACGAGCACGTTCTTTACGAAATCACGTAATTATTTCAACTAATGGACAACCCTGCGCACATAGTGATTTAATCAAAGGCTTGCGTTTTTTACCCAAGCGTTTCCTCGTGATTATGAAAAGTATTAAGCTCCGTCTAACTTCAAAAGTACTCAGTACGTCGAGCAGGGCACTAAACACCAACCAAACGATATATTTTTGTGAGTCTAACTTACTTCGCACACATAGACTGTAGACTCGTCTTCTTCGGCGCAACAGAATGTTAATCCTAGATCTCTGTTTGCTATCCAGAGGGTTATTTCCTTAAAGAAATAAATAAACAAAACTTTAATCTAACAATATTTACATAAGGTTGAGAGTAGGATTGCAATTGAGGCCCCGTCTCTATGAGGTCTATAAATATGGCGGAAACACCTCAAACAATCAGTTTCGCATGTATTTCTCTCAGCAACCAGGAATTCGTAAATTGCGCTTTCGCGCACTTAGGACTGGCTTGGTGTGGTTACTCCAGGAGCTTTTTAGATGCCCCTGATAATCATCGTTGTTTCGATTAGCTGATGTTATAGCTTTTGTGTTTATCTTCCAACTCCTCAAACTTTTTGAAGCACCTCTATTTTACGCGCTAAATCGAGGTTTTAGAAGGAATGGACCATCTATACCAAGCAGTCAGTCAATGAGTCAGTCGCCGTCAGACAGTCACTCAGTCAGTCAGCCGGTCAACCAGTAAGTCAGTCGTTCAATTAGATAGCTACTCAGTCAGTCAGTCAGTCAGTCAGTGTGTCGGTCAGTTGAGTCAATAACCCAGTCGGTCAGTCCAACCGTCGAGCGTGTGATCCAACTTTTCACAAAAAACGTTTAAACTGATCTACAACTTGCCTATCAATAATACACGATGGAAAACAAAAACGAAGGTTACAGACGGTCAATATATCGGTGAAACGATCGTTCGGGTTTTACAAACTAAATAACGTTACCTCGTATTCGTAATCAAACTCGGGATCGAAATAAATCTCGTCGGAAACCGCTGTCACATAGGGCTGAGACTGCAAATCACAGCTTGAATTCTCATCGACGTCACGTACGTAATTAACATCCTTCACAAGAAGATTGACGCGGGGCAATGTTCCTTGCTCGCTGCCAACAATATTTTCTGAGCTTGGCAAACTCTCACTTGTTGAGCGGAAATTTTCTACATCTTCCCTACAGAATGACTCTATCCGACGGTGGGAACACTCCGAGCTACTCGTTCCATCGTCAAGGGATTTCTCAAACGGAATAAGCAAGTCTTGTCTTGGGCTGTATCGATCATGGATTCCGCTGTCCGTATCCACGTTTTCCATGTCTTGGGAGAGAAAAAGTTCTGTTTGTGTTCCTGTTGAAGTTAGACAAGGTACACAGTCGACGATGGAGTCGATGCACTTTCGCTTCACTAGAATACTCAGCGGTTCCGAAGCGGTCTTGATGACTTCTACAGCTGTAGCGTGACTAACCTCAGTCAAATCGATACCATTCACCTAAGATCGAGAAAAGATCACCATGTAACTTTTGTTTATCGAATTTCTGGCTTCTTTGGGAGCGGTTCAGAAGGGCGGAAAGAATTCTAGAATAATTTTTTTGCAACTAACGACAAAATCGGTACTCTCCGTAGCAGCCGTTTTTGCTGTGTCACGCAACGCTCTTCGAAAAGAGAGGCAGCTTGGCGTGACATGCCAGAAGGCGGTTGCTTAAGGGAATAGTCCTAGATACCCCATCACACCTCTGACTAGGAAAAAAAAAACACAGTGGAATACGCGTCGCTGTGAAATATAACTCTCACGAGTCTTCACTGAACTTATCTTTTACTGTCATTAAAGATACCATTGCAAATGATAAACTGTCACTGATATAAGTAACGCGAATGCACTGCGCTGTCATTCGCGTCATTTAATACACATCAGAGAGTCCATCTGATGTCAAGAAGTAACATCCGCGAACTTAGTGCATGTAATGTTTACATGAAAACGATATCGACGAGGGAATTTAATAATTCGTCTCCAGTGTTTAATTCACTCCAGGCTTATAAGAGTGTCCATTAAAAATGTTTGACCCACTGTTGCGAGGGGCAGGTGGAATAAAATTACCAAATGGAATAAATTGGGAACGTATGTGTTTGAGAATATATATCCATATGTACGCTTTTGGCGTTTCAACCTCAGCTTTACGCATCACACGATCGGTCACGGCACAGTTGACTTCAAATTTTTCTTTTAAAAAAAGTTTTCCTGTACTCTCTAAGAACAACTGCCAACTGAACTTTAAGATGTTTTGCATTCTATGGAAATGACGCTCTAATTTCGGGGTGTACGAATTAACTTTTCACTATCAGTACATCGCCGAGCATAAATGCAATCAGAATTAAGTAAACTAACAGCTTGGGTGTATTATTTGAATTCAGACCAAATTTCTAGCAGTAAAATTAAAGGAAATGACTAGCAGACAGGAATTAATAATGAAATAAGGGAAAAAAAGTTTCAGACAATGGCGAGATGTTCATTTTAGCATAACACTGTCGCCTAAATCTCAAGCCTGGTGCTTTTCATTGGAAATCATTCCAGAAACACGGGCCGGCGAACAAGATTGCTAATGTACAGAGTTTAATTCTACTTTCGGCTGACTCTGTAAAGCGAATCGACTGACGAACGGAGAAATGAAATATCCATAATATGCTTGCCATGTTTACGTCATTTACAACCATCAATTAAAACCACATCCTGTAAGTTGTAACCACAAAGAAGTCAAATTCCGTATGGTTACTTCAACGAAACACTCGCAGTCTAAGATGGAACAAAGACTTGTCTCTATGCTAATGAAAAGTTTTTGTGCCCTTATTTTCGGTTTTTCTGATTCGGTCGAAGGCGAATCTTATCTTACAGTTTCATTATCGCCTTGCGACTTTACAAAGCTGAGTTTTCACTTGCAAAATGTACGTTAGACGATATTTTCCAGCTTATAACTAAGAATCATTCATACTGATCGATTGATAGAGATAAAGGGGAACCATTTCAATATGTCGCTCGTATCAGGAAAGATAGCGAATGGCTTCTTATGACGAAAAGAATGCACAACTGATAAACTTTCGCTGATAGGAGAAATTTAAGCACACCATTTTAAACCATTTAAATGATGCCTGTAACTTTGCTTTAAGACGCTATTTTCGAGAGGAAATTGTTTCGAAACAGATATAAACATATTTCCAGCCTTGCCTCTAAAAATACATCGCGTCGGGGTTTGGTTTACCCTGTTCAAAGTGGTAACATTAGATAATCTTTCTGTTTACATAGGGATTGCAGTCGAATAAGGAGGTTTAGAGGACGCGTTAGCGAATTGCTGTAAATCTGAGTTCAATCGAAAAATTGAACAACTGCTAAATAAAAGCAACAAAACAAATGAAATAAAAAAAAATAACAACAACAAAAAGGTTATGAACACCTTGTCCAATGCTTTGCCATGGCAACCGAGGTGAGGCATATTCATTTCAGGACAAAGTTGTATACACGGTTACGAATTTTGAAAAATAATTTTTTTCTAAATTTGCAAATTAAATGAAAACTGCAATAAAAATCCAGTATAACTGTGAAGGAAGGGAAATTTTGCCCTAAATAAACCCAAAAATCGAGTTTAAAATATTGTTCTATCTATACACGTGATAACAAAAAAAAATTTAATAACAACGAAGAAAGTGGCCTCTTTTTCTTAAAATATTAAAATAATACAAAATTATATTTAGCAATCTAAGTAGTTTTCAGTTTTCTTAATATACTGTAGGATAAACCTTAACTAACCAAGGTTTGGTTCAAAATGAATTTGAAATTCTCTTACCCGAGCCGAACGGTCTACAATTTTTTTAAGGCGTAAAACGTTTAAGGAATATTCACGGAATATTCGGCGATGTAAATGGGATCTTTACTTTGTCGTGACATTAAAATATTAAATTTTGAGAGGTTATTTCTTTGTTTGTCCTATAACAAGAACGAAAAAGCGGATGAACTCGAGTTAATGTCAATATTTTGTCTTGTTATTAAAAAATTAGGATCTTTCACTAATGCACAGTTCCTAAGGTAATTAATATTTTTGCATAGGCAACAAACACATGTTTTCTCCGAGAAATAGGTAGCTTCAATATAACTTTTACAAATACACGAGGCAACTTTCACATTGCATAAAAATTATACCATGAACTAATGTAATCAAAGTGAAATTATTGTCCATAGATGTTTCAAATATCTATTACGAAGGTAACAAAATAACATGGATTTTCAATTGATATAATAAAAGCACACCGAAAAATACTATTTTTAATAAGTCAAATATATTTTTCACCAGTAAAAAAATCTGCTTAAGGCAAAGTAATTCTCACGCCCAAAATATCCTGAAGAAACTAATTTTTGCGACAAACATAGACTACATTTAAATAAGGTGAAAAAGCATTTGTCGAAAAAAGCTGTCATTAGGATAATGAAGCGAGCTTAAAATATATTCGTTCTACAATATTTTTTTTGAGCGGTTGATAACCAAAGAGGTAAAAATCCAAAATTTAGTTCTATTCTTCACCGACAACAAGTTTATATCAGACCGGTTTCAAGAGGTCGACCAACTTCACGGAAGAAAAATTGCTCATTACATAATGACAAAGAAAACGACAAGCTTGCTTTCCGCAGTCTCGTGTAGATTACACCTGCTCAACACACTTATAAATAATGCAAAATAATTCTGCTGGTCTTCTTAAAATCCAATTTAGAACACTTAGTTTGAAATTTAACAACCTTTACCCTTTCAAATCCAACACTTTCGAAATGAATTTTGACTCTGAAATTATCGCAAAATTGGCACGCATTTCTTTGGTCGGCAGCTAACGACTTGTTCATCGTAAAATTAACAGGTTTCTTTTGACAACCTAATCGTCTGTCTGCCACTCTACTCTAAGTTATTTGTTGATATCAATTCCTTGAATAACTCGTTCGTGTACATATCGCTTAGCATCATCGTTTGTATTGCTTCGCAAGACAAAGTGATTCTCTACACATTAAATAATGGCAGCTTTCATCGTTCCGAAATTACAGAGAAAGTACTGCCATTTAACACTAAAGGGTCATATTTTCTTTCTTCTAATTTCTCTAACGAATCCGTCTGCTGTCAAATTCTAGCAATAAAGTCTTCACTTTAGGTAATGAGTATTTTAAAAAGATTCTTTCTTTACAAACCGATTCCACTTCATCTTTGAGCAGATATAAATAACAACTTCCCTAGTCCATACAATTTTCAACATAGGGAGTTTATTTGATTTAACTGCATCTTGTATATCCTTTCTGCTTCATCGCATTTGATACCACTCAAATATATTCTACACCCAAATATCATGCGGTTTTCTTTCTACTTCGAAAATTCTACATAATACGTAATTGGCTTTTCTCAAATGACAGGAAATTTTAAATGAGTTCCCCAACATGCCTCTTTTAAAAAGAGACTACATTTCTGGATCGCCTATTCCCATGCACAATCCCTTTAAATTTTTTGTTTCACGAAGCAATAACCATCTGTTACGACAAAGGACGGCCAATATCGTAACGTAGTGGGTTAAATAATTTTTAGCAAATGCACCGCTAACTATTAATCCAAGCCGACTTTAATCTTTCAAACGAAATCACAAAAAGCTCTAAAAAAATCCAGGCAACAGTATTTCGCCACAATACAAGCAACGACAATGCATTTGATAAACTTTAAGGGATTAACGGCGAGACAGCGTGAAACAATCCACATTTCATAAAAAATTCACAACTTGATTCAATATGTTGCTAACAAGAAACCGGGTGATATTCAAATTTACTTTAAAAACCCTCCCATACAGTTGCCAATATAAAACACCGATTAATCTTCAGATGACGGAAAATCTTTGATGACTCTCCATGATTGATCTAGAAGCAGTATCAGAGGAAATGGTATTTCGAAAATTTTATGCTAGCTCAATACAAACAAAACCATTCAATTACCGAAAAATAGCGAGTATAAAAAAATATAAACGTATGTGGTTAACTACTTGAGGAATAGTTTCGGTCTCCTTAAAAAAAAAAAAAAAAATGCAAAAAAAGCAATAAAGGTCATCTTAACACTTGACAACTTTATAAACAGAACACTTTTGTCGCATTACAAGGGTTCATTAATGGCTGTAACAGAATGTTGATGTTCTTTGTATTAGCGTTAGCAAAAAGCCGTCCATTGCAGACATTGAGGAGTTTTCTCTTTTAAGTGTCGGATAATGGAAAAATACTTTATATTACACTATGTTGTCCCTGTTTAACGTTGTAACACTTTACAAAAGGATTAAAATATTTACTCTGTGTGTCTCCGTAATGCCTTGCATAACACGAAGAGGTTAAGGCTTTTGCAACGGAAGTTCCCCTCCAAAGCATAGTTGAGTGATGAAAGATTCTTAAAGTTTGATATTTCACCGCGAGAACTGATATGACAGAAATAACATTCCCGACTAAAATCGCTTTAATTGACTCCGGTTAGACAACAGTTGCCACCAATTCAGACGTGGTCAAAATACGCTTTTGTCTTAAATTGATTTCTGCGAATAGACAGTTTTTCGTTGCAGGAAAGATAGCCGAATTTAAGAGGGAATGTCGACGAGTTTTCAGCTTAGCTTAGTTAGATGCGTGCTTTAGATTCCATTACCGGAATCTGCATTGATTCACTTGCGATTCCGTGAAATTTAAGCTAAGAAAGTCCACTCGTTTTTTCTGAGGAATAACAGACATGTTTTACGATTGAAAGGTATGGGCAAAGTATTCGGCCGCGATCCTGAAACGCTGATAGGTGCTTCAGTAACATCAAATTAATCCATTACAGTTGTTTTTTGACCTTTAAAGCGGCAAAAATGACAATCAAAAGAAATCTAGAGTTAAATCCGTAAACTTATACTGTATTTTTTCACAACCGTGCCTTAAAGGCAGTTTTCTGAGACAAAAACCGGTAGATATAAATTAAAGATTACTTCTATTTTTCTCCAGCCACAAATCGACAAACTCAAGTCTCGCCTAGGGTTACGAAAGCGGTTTATCTCCTATTGTTATCGATCTCCAACTAATATCTGGAAACCCAAAATATACTTTTTATATTGTTCAACTGACAGATCAATTTCCGATAAACGCCTTTTGAAAAGCACAGCGAGAGCTGAACTTTTCCCACACAATGGATCCTTGCCTTTGTCTTATTTATTTGGACGGAGCAGGTGGTCAAAAAGCACACAGAACCAAATTGGAACTTTGCTTTTCTTATCGCAGCCAGAACGAAAGGCTCCATAAGACCCTCGCGTGACAGCGAAATGGGTTCCCACTGAGACTAAGAGATTGACAATTCACATGGGGCCCGCGTAGCGAAGACATCTATTTTCCAACTGTGGTAAATGCACTTTGGCAGACAAATGCGACTATGATTTACTGCGAAAGCGCGTGAATTATACATTAAGCACGCGGTGAGGACTATTGAAATACAACAGAGCGAAAAATAAACAGTAAAGTGGCTTTTTGAGCTCCTCAATTCGACTCCTTGTGAATAACAATATAGTAATCTTTGAAAGCTATTTAAACGTCGTGAGCCGAAGGGTTTCGAGTTTGCTGACATAAAACGCTTACGACGGGAAATCCAGTTCGTTAAGGATGAAGTCCGATGAATATAGCCAAAGTTAAAAGTCAAATTTGTTTACAAGGGGTAATAAAGAAAGTAAGAGTCCCTGTTCTTCTCTAGCGGAAGCAGATGGATTGTTAGTTACTTCATTAATCCGAGAGTTGACAGTCGGAAATCTACAAATACGCTGAGCTAAATTACCATCAATTCTCAGTAAATAAATCCATTGCAAAGAACTCTGCAGCAATGTTTAGCCGAACAGAAGAACAACAGATCACTGTTATGGGTTTGCAAAGTAGGTTATCTAGACAATGAGGAGATTTAATAATGAAGCGCGGCTCCGAACGCGAAAGTATTTGATACGATTGAAAAATCAACACGACGCCATGTCATGCAATCAGTTATGAAAAAGAAGCCATCTCGAAAAACACGCGCGAGAGAGATTTTATTGAAAGGAGGCGGGTTGTAAAAAATCTCACATATTTTACCTTCAAGATCACGTCGTAAATTTTCAGGCCGTCTTCCTTCGAGGCTGGCCCGCCGTCTGCGACCTTTGAGACCACAATTCCTCCACCAACTGAATTGTTTCCGACCTGATAATGGGGATAAAAAGAAAATTCTATAGCTCACTTCTAATCCTTAACAAAGACACGTAGTTCACTTGGTGGAATGTAAGGTAACAGCATCCGAACTTTCCGCGCGTTTCAAACAATGCGGGACGCAAACGCGCGTGGGTTTCTACAGCATGGTCAATGAAAATTTCAAATAGACAAAAGTGGGGCTTTTTAATTCACAACAACGGCTTCCAGCCGTGTTTACGAGTACATTCTTTCAAAGACTACACAAAACAAAACAAAGAACAGTTGCATTGAAAAGGTCTTTCTTCAGGGATTCTATCTATTGCTCGGCTGCTACCACAAACGGGGGTTCATGATTCAACTGTGCTTAACGTGATAACAAAATAATACGACTTTGATAAGGTTTTAGTTAGGCGCTAATCTTTTACGTATCTCGCATCACATGCCTGGGCGAGGAGGGTTGCACACCATGATAGAATGTAAGGAGTCGCAAAGAAAACACAACGGTAGACTGATAGAAAATGATGCGCGCAGTTTGTACGTTGAGAACCTGTCGAGCGTCGGTCACTAGTTTCGAACGCAAAACATGATTTGTTTGCGCGACAAAAACGGAATTCTCAAGCAAGTGACAATTTAGGCCTGTCTAAAATAACTAAAGTTGTATACCTCTGTGCCTCCCATGATATTGAACCCAAGCGAGCCACCGTCCCCACGGACGAGTGATATTTCGACCTCATTCTCGTCGGCGGTCTACAAAAGCAAAGAAAACTCAGCTAACTGATATTTGTAATCAAATGCGTATAAAAATCGCATAATATTCGCTCGTGTCTGTTTACTCATAACTCAATAAAGTGTCGCTCACCGTGGCAAGAAAAACAGTCTGGTGTCGAAGTAATGGCCCGATTCGAGCCAAACATCTTTCACAGTTCCAAGCGCAAGTTATTGAACGATTAGTGCCATGCGTCAACTTTCATGTCAAACTTGGAATATTTTTGGATCGCGCGCTCTGTCTGTTAAAATATACGTCGCAAAGAAGCGTGTTCGTGTTCAGCATCCAAGGTTTCCTAAGAAGTATCGTTAGAGTCGATGTAGCTCCAACAGCGCACACTAATTGATCAAAACGATCTGGGTATTGATCTAGTAGAGTCACTGCACGTTCATAAACACACAAGCCATTCTGCGGTTTATACCTCAAATCAAACATTTCGCTACGTATAGCTAGTGCGCGCTCAATTGGAAAATTTAAACCAAACATTGGCCCGATTGGGCTAATTTCAACGTACCTGGTCACAGCGCACATCAGCCTTCTTCTGAAAAAAACCCACTTGTAAGCGGTACTCTTTTAATTGCCTTTCGAAGTTAAGCACCTGAACTTGGTAGCTATGAAGTTCATTTTCCAGATTTAAAATTCTATCTTGATTGGCCTCCTCTCTCCTCGCTATCCTCTCGCAGGCCAATTCCTTCTCCTGCTCCGCCCTTGTCAATTTCATTTGAAGCGAAGCGACTTGAGTTTGAAGGGCCTTTATGCAGTCATGTGTGGAGGAGTCTTGGTACAGCAATGGTAGACCACAGCCATTCTCACAGACAACAACTCGAGCGAATTCGCGAGTTTCCGGGGAGTTAGCATTGCGTTCCATAATTTTACCTCCGGAAGTGTTTCCCTTAGAATAGTGACATTTTAAAAGATGTGACTGAATATTTTCTACGTGTAAAATGGCTGGACAGCCTCGGCGAAAATTCTCACAACGAATATTTTGCTTTGCGATCAGACTACAGAGCGGCAGAATCTTCTTCAAATCCTCGACAGAAATCTGTTCGCAAGTGAGTGGACATGATCCGCTTTCGGCTGCCCACTGAATTATACACTGGGCACAAAAAACGTGGCCACATGGGGTTGCCAAGGGCTCCTCTAGTACGCCGAAACATATTCCACACTTCAAATCATCATCAACTGGTTCCAAAAACCTATCCACGTCGAACCCCATACTAGTCCCATCGAGTATAGAGGGAATCACAGTGAATGCTTGATAAACGATACGCTTCGTTCTTTTGAACTTTGCGACAAAATAAAAAGGCGGGGCTAGAAACCAGATCACGTCAATGACAATGGCTGTCAAATAGATAGGCGCGCGCTGATTGGGTAACGGGTCATTGCTCATGTTATTTTCGGGCGAACGGCACCGCTCTCCCGCGTATGGCGCGAAATCAAAACATAGATTTTCATATCACGAGAATTCGGAAGTCACGGGGAAAGAAAAAAACGATTTTTGGGACATCGATATATGTTATTCCGAAAAAATCTGTGATTTCACTTACACAAAAGAGAGATTCGTGCAATTATTTTCATTATTTCCACGTGTTCCCAAGAGAGTTTTGAATCTTTAAACACCAGTTAGCTATTGTTATGCTGATTAGAGTGTGAATATGATTTTTTTTTTTTTATCGTAGCTGTCAACTGCTCGGAGCGGTTTGAAACATACAGGTAATTCACTTCCTGCAAACTTGCGCCGAAATCAAAACAAATTTCGAAGCGAATTTCTTAAGGGAGGTTATCACAATTTGTCAACTTCATGCGGAGAGGGATTTCAATACAAAAGCTTCATTTCTCCTCCCGCTGCCAATTTATGGTCAAAGAAGTGGTACGGTATTTCCTACTCCGCAGAAAAAAATAAGTAGCGTTTGTCGTTGACTAGTCTCAGAGTTTATTAACACACGCGCCGTTTCCTTTGAAGCTCGACTGTAACTTTGTGAAAGTGATAATTGTAAATATTGATGTAAACCGCTGAACTTCACCCATCACGTACATACACCATATAAAAAGCTTGAAAATTCGCGCTTTGCACATTTGATTGAAATGAGTCAACGACCTTCTCTGTTTTTTTCATTTTTACAGTCGCAAAAGGGAGACCAGAACATGAAAAGCAAATGCGATTAAAATAGACGAGCAGTGAAAAACAGCATTTGGGGAGACAAAAGTCCTATTTATTGTAAAAAATTTTTGAATAGCTTAATTTGCCTTGTGTTTGGTTAATACTACTTAATAATCACTTCTTCAACTAGTTTAGATTCATAAAGAACTCGCCGACACAATTAGACAAGTTACCAATCTTTTCAACTCGTTTAGTAGTCATTTCAGAGCACCAATTGGTGTTTTTTTTCTTCCGAAAGCAGCTGATTCCTACGTGTTGAGGCGAGATTGTGAAACGATACTGGCTTTGCTCTCTGTTAAACATTTCTGATGCGCTTAAAATCACTTACGGTGCACGTTCGCTAAGCGCGTATGTACCGCTTTCTATTTATTTTCGTGCCGAGATATTTTAAAAGCGGCACATCGTCAATTTCGTTTGATGTTCAGAGAGGAACAATGATTTCTTTTACGCTCGTTCAAAAGGGGACGATCGCTTAATCTCGGCATTTGTTTGGTCCAAACGCATCGATTCAATGGCACCAATTACCTTCTAAGTAAGAGAAAAGATTGGAAGCGCTTTTTCGCTTCGGGCACAAGACAGTATTGGTTCGTTCGGTAAATAAACAAGTGCCGTATTGAACGACAAGGCGATAATTTATGCCTAGGCGGAAAATACCTTAAAACACCGCGACAGCTCAACTTTTATTGCCCTTCATTAAATAAAAACATGAAAACAACTGTATCTATCAGAGACTAGCATCAGTAGAGGAGAAAAACATCAACCAAAAGCCAATTATGTTTGATTGTTGAAAAAGAAAAAAAACTGAGTAAAACAAATGTTTATGGTTAGTTAGTATCGCCTTCCCTAAGCAAATTTATTCCTCTCTGCTGTAATTAGCGATGGTTAGCCAGTAAGAAAGAGTTGCTTTAAATACTAGCATTAGCTCGCCCTTTCTGATCCCATGGATTTGAATAATTTTACGATCAACTGAAAATAGTGGTGCTTATTTTGAATCACGCAAGAAATCCGGAAACAAGAGTCGAGACTTGTGAGCATGGACTTAGTTTATATCGCGTGGATTCCGCCCGAATTTGACAATTACCACACCAAAATAGCGTGCATCACAGCGTTTGAAAGTATAAACGCCTTAGCGTTAATGCCAAAATCTTCTTGCAAAATTATCAAAAGCGGGGCTTCCGTGCAATCATTTCGTAGAAGGTCGGTTATCATGTATAGATAACAGCACTAGAAAAGAAATAATGGTGCAAAAGCAGTTATTTAGCTAAGAGGAAAAAAACTCATTGAATAGATTGTTCGGATATGTTTGTTGTAAGTGCTCTGATCAGTTCTAAATAGACTGTAACGACGAAACACGAAAAACTTCCAGAGAGCCTTTCATAGGAGTCACCAGAAAGAAAAAATATCAGGAAAATATGCAGAATCGATGCGAGTTAAAATTCTCTTAAGCGACATGCGTTTGCAACGAAAGTTTCCATTCACCAAACTCGGTTTGACTGCGAATCACGCGATGTGTTTATTCGAGACAGAGATGAAGTTCTGATTTGAGGGCGTGATTTGCACCTATTGTCTCTCAAATGAAGTTTCGCAGTCGATAAAAGGCTTTGTAGCCCAAATATCAATCCCCTTAGCAAAGACGGATTATAATTTGGTAAAGGTCCTTTTAAAATGAAACCCAAATACTAAACATTGTGTGATTTCAGTTACCGTGAGGGCAAGTTTTACTTGCACTGAATTGGATTTACTACCGTAAGAATAACGATTGCTGAGGAAGTATGTCGAACTGATCAAAAACAGGCCATTTCTCTGATGGTGGTCACTGTGAGCGATATTGCATAACGTCGTGTAGATGATAGCAAGAAATTGTTGTTTTCCAAACTAATCATCAAATCTGTCTTCTATGGCCTAATTGCACATCTGTGTAATTAAGCAACTCTTCGTTCTCAACTCGGGAATTTCCCATGTTTTGTGAAGGACTGATTCTGTCCGAGCCTGTACCCTGAGTGATGCTTATCTCCAATAAAATATGCAATACGTCAACGCATACAAAGAAAGTAAGCTTCTTGATTCAAAGCCAAACCATTTGGCCTGACCTTCAGCTAATAAGCAGGCATTTTGACGAAAGGAAAACTCTTAAACCGTAATAGAGATATTAAACCTGTAAACTTGAGAGAAATAGAACACGCGATGGGATTAGAGTTTCGCCTTGTAGGAGGCCTGATGGAAAGTCAGACTTCTGATAAGAAAGTAATTGCTGAAGTTGTTTTCGTCATCTTCAGAGAAAAGGGCGGATTTGTTCAGTGCTGATCTCCTAGGCAAAGACGCTATCTAAACAAGGACTTAATTTTTTCCGCGTTTAAATGTTTTGCTCTCTTCTCAACTTTTCTCTCTTGGAGAAATGGTGTCTTTAGTTTTAAGGTCACGAAATAAACTACGATTTAATGACAACGAGATTTGCGCCTCAATCGCTCCAAACCAGATTTTCTCCTAGTCTAGCACCAAACCCCCCACTGTCAGGGAGCAATTAGTGAGGTTTCAAGACAAAACCTGCCGCTTTTTTCTTTCTTATCAACAATTTGACTCTGCAAGAGGCTAGACGTTCAAAAAACGTCTTTGTGCAGAGACAGACAAATTTATGTTTGCCGCTAACGGAATTTAAAACAGAGGCGGCTTTGTAAGTAGTTATCAATTTCACTTGCCCACAGGTAATCACCGAAAACGTTTCGTTCTTGCAAAGAGCCTTCGTTGCTATAGCAATTCTCTGGGAAAGGGAAATATTAAGATAGAACATTCTGACCGATCGATCGTTTGCGGTTGAAAATTAAAATTGGTTCAAATCCAAAAATCTGTCTTCGATTATAAAATTCAACCACATTTCCGGATAATTTCAAAGAACATTGTTTTCTAATAGCATTCTTTTTCTTATGCCACCCACGCCCGAGACAGTTGTTTTGAATATTATCAAGTTATGGTCGTTCGCCTTTTGAATGAGAGAGAATTCTCGGAGTTGAAAATGAATATTTTACAAGGCTTTTAAGCTCAGATGTCTTTGAGACACGACATTTGAAAGATCACAGGCACCGAGAAAAGACAACAGAGGGCTTATTAGTTTATTAGCTTATCTCTCCATCAGTCTGTCCTCATGACCGACAAATTTCCTGATTGCTAATGGCTGAAAACAGAAGAAAACTTGTGTAATGAAACAGAAATACAAATTGGCATGAAATGTTTGATCAGGAAAGCTGAAATTTATTTTTTACATTAGCAGAAGAAACGATTAGTTTAGCACCGTGTTGAGCGATGCGAGCCGAAAGAGTATTTGCTTAAGATCAAAATCACTTCTTTTTCATTGAACGGAAATGACGAGTAAACAAACCGACATTTTGACAATGGCATCGGCCGCGAAAATAACATTAAGCCGCCAAAAAGCGGAGCAAAGCTTTCCGATGCGAAACATTGTTGCCTATTTCTTTGAAGCTGGGCAGATGCAAGTTACTATCAACCCGCCGTGTTAATTGCTTCTTTACTTGGAAATTTGCGAATTCACACTTCTCCGGTTAGAAAGAGCACCGCAAGCACGGTTTTCTCTTGTTAGGGAAAACTGCGGCGAGCATGAAGAAATTGGCTTACTGAGACCTACAATCGGTGGGCGTAGTCCGCAACACTTTGCAAACGGAAAAATTAGCATACCAAAAGGAGATGACAGTTTCAGTAATCGAGAAAACACGAACTTTTTTCTTTTTTCAAAATCACAGAGCTCGCTCGAATGACGGAACTTTTAACCTCCAACCGCGGGATGTGATAATTAGGTATGTTACAAACTATTCATCGTGAAGGACGGCTAAGTAGAGAGCAATAGACCCTTTAACCTCCTCACAGATTGTAAACAACCTCGCCTAGAGGTCATTGATGTAAAACAAAAGGCTTCAATACATCAGGAATAACAAAACTGAAAAATTCAGTTGGCGGCTTGATAAAGAATTCGACGTTTAGTGATTTTATTCCGCAGGAGAGCGTGCGCTTTCTTCACAAAAGCGACAAGATACATGTTTTTTTTTTCGGAATTAAAATTTCACTGTTTTCTTCCTTTTTGAAATTTTAGATGTAGCCGAATGCAGTGCGATGTTAGAAATGCAACACAGTGATCGCTGTAAAATTAAAATTAATCATTTCGGCAAATACTTGCAATGTAATTACCAATTTTAAATTAAAGCTCGCCGGTACTTGCTTTAGGAAAGTAATATTAACGAAAAGTAAAATAATGAAGAAAAAAAAAATATATATATATATATATCAAAATGCAGAAAGACGCAAATGACTACAGCCGACGTGCCTTTTAGACTTTATTAACACGTTCCATCAGCAAAAAATGTACATAAGAAGTTATTTCTTTTTATAGAAATTGCTTTGAAACCAAACACACTGGAAGTAAAATAAATAACTCATCGGACATCTTCGCAAAAGATCAAATGGAGTCTTAGACATTGTCTATGCTTGAGTGTTTTGATTCCATTACACTCTGCAAGTTCAATTTAAAATTGGTAACACTAAATCATGAGCTAAACAAGCTAAGAAATTTACAGTCGGCGTGTAAATTTTAGCCACTCTCAAGACGCTTACATTAAAAACTAAGAATGTTTATTTGGAAGAACTCTCTTCCACTTTCGCCGATGCGTTGTCAAAAGCTAAGCTAAAATACGATTTTTTTGCCTTTTTAAGCAGATAACTGTTCCTACAGACCTAATAAATTATATTCCATTTGCAATTTGAAACTTCAAGATACCTCATTAAAAATTTCACGGTAAGAAAATACTGCAATCATGTCGAGATTCGATAAAAATATTTTTCCTCGTTTATCTCAAAAGCTTACTAGCGGTTTATAAGAAACACCTAATTCTAAAACTCATTTTAAAAAAGACTGAGAAATCTGCACTAAATATACGTTAGAGCATCTATACAATATCAAAGGCTTTACAAACCTTATAAGAAACACAAGCAAAATTAATTGCTTCTCAAGGAAAAAAGTGGGTTTTTTTTTAATCTCACGGTTAACCGTGTTGTATTACGAAATAAATGTACACTTACGGCCATTAAACAAAACCATTTTCGAAGTAAGTTTTGATATCTTAAAAAAAAACTAAAGGCTTATCACTCTAGCTAAATAAACGCTTGTTGAATTGAAGAGTAGTACAAGCTAGTAGTCTTTCATATCTAGTTGTCGAACCCTGTAAGAAAGAGGCAAGAACAGATAAATAAATAAATTATAATTGAGAAAATAGACAAGAAAATATTACAATGAAGACTGGTTCTAAATTGGGACGATATAAAGAAAAAGACATACGTTAAAAAATCGCTTAAACTTATATCAGTTACGATGAACTAAAAGGAAGTTAAAAACTTTAGCAGAAAAAAAACTACTACTCCAAATGAAACTTTTGATTCAAGTTTCCATGCACTCTACTAAGACTATCAGTATGAACATTTTCTAACTTCACCATGAGCATTTGTCTTGTAGACTACAGAACTTGCTTCCTCCTTTTCAAACCGTTCATAATAGTGAAACTCTGATACAATCTCTTGTCATTGGTTAACAAACTGTCGAGTGGAAAACGATGCGTTTCACACTTGGTAAGAAACGATTCTTAAAAATTTTCGCGCTGATAAAATTAGAAAATGTACCCTTCAAGCTTTTCCCTCTGGACTCAATTTTCAGTTTATTTTGACACAAAATAAGGTAGCGTCTTCTCAGCCGCAAATACCGCAAGCCACTTTCCCTAATCTAAGTAGTTTCTAATTTTAGTTTTCCAGAATCTGAACGGCCCAGGAGTAAAACATTGGAAAGTGAAGAGATCGGCAATGCGTGGAGGTTTGAGTCCACCACAACAACAATACGAATTTATGAGGGGTGGAGGGGGGTAAATTGCTCAAATACTTTGCTCAAATAGCATGAAATCACCGAAAAATATCTTTAATGGGTTGGTCAAGAGCGAATTTGAAAATTTATGTCTGGTTACTCGTGCAAGACCGACATGTTCCTTTGTAAATAACAATCCATTACCGTGACATGAACAATTTAAATAGCTTTGGAATTTAAGAATTGCAAACTACACTAAAATACCGCCATAGAGGAATTTGTTTTAAATAAATAAGTACTTGTCTTAATGGAAGGTTTCAATAAACGCACAGACGAACAATATCACAAACGACCAAGTTATCCTTCAATTTTGATTAACGACAAAAAGCAAGGTCCGAATGGAGCCATGGCAAACATGCACATGTTAACAAAGCTGACATAAAGCTGCAAGCTAAGAGGATTACAAGGTATTGGAAAGATTTATACGTACGAAAAGTATCATAAATTCGCGTAAGACAAACAAAAAGAAATAGAAAACCAGGCACAAAGTGAAAGAAAGCAGAAGGGAATTTCATGGAGGAAGCCGGCTTAATATCTAGAAAATTCTTAAATCTAGTCAGTCTAAATTTGTACACGAAAAAGCACGCTCGAGACACGAGATATAAAACGCACGTGCAAGAGATTTTTGACGAGTGAATATCAATTTTGCACGTTTTTGCTACGCTCTCGTCCATATTTGTTTATTGGGTATCAAAGCAATTATTACTCAAGTAGATTTACATCACAATACGTACGAACTGATCAAAATTGCTAGCGGGAAATATAACTATCGATTCACGAATGATTACATGCATCAAAACATGAGAAAAGGGATGAGAACGAAAGGGAATTTTAAAAAGGAACTGAAAATAAATGTATCAGTATAAACTGAAAACAAATCATCGTGCTCACGACACGAGATGAAGAACAATTGTGGAAGGGATTTTGAGAAAGGAAATATTAGCTTTGTGCGTATTTGCAAAGCTCTGGCTTATATCAGCTTATTCGCCATTCAAAACAGCCTTGACTCACGTACATTCATATCACAACACGTATAAATTGATAAGAAAGATTAAAGAAGGAAATATTAATATCTAAGGAAGATTTGACTGAGCTAAGATAACCTTTTCACAAAACAATACCCCACGTTTTGGGGTATTTTTCAAGTTCAGGTACTTTCTACTAAAGGAAGTTGGAAGGTGAATCCTAACATAAAAGATTAAACTGTAATACAATAGGACAGCCCTAGAACTTTACTTTAGGTTTAGAAAATAAAAAGGAAGTCTTAAGAAAAGTGGCACTAGGGCATGTTAAAACTTTCTGTTCTTGAATTTACGGAAAAGTTGAAAAAAAGGAGAATAAAACAGTTTAGCGGGGGAGGGATAAGGAGGTTGTACTTCGCTTGAAACTGATGTAATGCGCAAAACATAAGTGTTGAGCCTTACTATTGGAAATAATGGATCAAAGAAAACAATTCTGGGTCAGTACATTTTTCATCAGAAACAGACAGTCAAGAGAAGAAATAGTAAGGGCGCTCATTTTGTTCCACCATATTTTCAAATTTAACAACATAGTTAGTTAACTATTTAGAACCTCTTCTTGACGTGGGTGAAGAAATGAAACTATTTCAGTCAGTAAACCTTGAATATTCGTTTTATCTTTTTCTCTTTTTTCGGAAAAGGGAGGGAGAAAACCAACTGGTAATTCAAGGCGGTGATGGGGAGAGGGGTGGGTTAGTACTTTTTATCAGAGGAGTGATGAGAGGAGAAAAATGGAATGGAGATCACCTTGGTGTGGCTGTGGTCTCTCTAGCAGTGGTTGCTTAAATATTGGCTTCGTTTTGAAATTTCCCGATCAATTAATAATTTCCTCTGTTTTCACACTGTTTTATATCTTCCTACTTGAACCGTACAAATCACACGTAACAAAGGTTTTCCGAAAAAAAAAAATCAAAACAAAAACATCTTAAAAAAAAACTTGAACCAAGAATTAAAGATGAACCAGTGAAGCCAGTTTTTTGGTCAGCGCAAAACGGTTGTAAGAGCTTCAAACCCTAGCCTTGGACTGGACTAGCGAAAAAGAAAGACGTTTTGCTCAGTCAAGCGTGAGTTCGTGGTTTCGTCTACGGTTTGCCACGCATAGTTGATCATTCAACCCCCCTGAAAGTCCACTGACCCGTAACAGTTTGCCTTTTATCAGCCATTATCTTATAAGCTCTCATTTTCAATCCCACCGCTAATCAACGATGCAGAAAGACCTCAAATAACACGAAAACAACTCGCCACTAATTTATAAGAATAGGAAAATACGCACCCAGAAACTTGCTTAGACTTGAGAATCTTGAAACCTGCCGAGAAAATAAAGAGAAGTCGCTTAATCCAGTTGTTGTAGAACAGACAAAGTGACGGAACAATGGAAATCGACTAAGCTGGCAACCGGCCTTTAGTCAATAATAGTTTTATGCTTAACAAGGCACACAATAGGTTTTTGTCGACTATTTAATTGGACACTGTGGGAACACAACGTACAAGTTTACAAATTTAACAGAAGAATCTAGAGACTACAAGGTTTGTAATCAAATTCCCAGTGAGGCAAAACTATGCACTGTTTGAGACTAATGCACCGTTTACGAGTAGAAACCCAGATTTTGCCACTAAAATGCCAACAGAGAACTATTCCTAGGGCAATTTATTAAACTTAACGACTAGAAAACAAGCTGTGATAGGAAGGGAAGGTGAAATAAATCTATTAGACTCATTAGTGAGAACATTAAAACAAATTCTTGTTTATCATTTGGCATCCGCTGTGATCCGTATTGTTCAACCATTCTTAGACGTAAAGAAGGAAAAAACCTTTGGGTTTCGCAGCAGGAAAGAAGCGCGTACAGCTCTCTTACCAAGACCTTGAACAAAAAAATCAAAGACCTAATCTGTGCAGTAGGCCGCCACAGGATACCTTAACCGCAGGAAAGCAAACACTTCTTTTGTCTTGTCAACGTTGGTCGTTATCAAAAAACATATGAGGTAATTTGGGTTAATTAAGCGGTACTTTTTATTTTCAACCTTCTGGCGAGATTTGGATGTACAACACTAGTAAATATAATTACATATTGTACAAAAAAACAATAACGCAACAGGGTGCTAAAAACGTTCTTTGATATGGACCCCTACAAAGCAAGACCCCAGCGAGGTTCATAAAATCACAGCATCGCAACAGCTAAAGAAGCCCCCAGAAAAATGGCTCGTCTAAACAAACTGTCTTTCACATGCACTTAAAAATCGTCAAGAGGAGTTAATACAACTCAAGGGTTCCCACAGCCATGTTCTTGCTCCAAAATCACATAACTCATTGAATTCGTTTCCTTAAAAGATAACTGTGCGCAAAGCTCAAGTTAGGAGAGGAAGAAAAACTGCAGGTTGACGTAATTTGCATAAATGAGATATAAACAAACACAGAAAAGTACCATAATAAAGAAAATAACGCTGACTATGAAATTAATTCAAGTTCATTTCCCTAAAAAAGGGAAACTTTAAAAAAATATCAAAAAAAATTTGAATGCCAAGTGCTCGCATCTTGTCAGTACAATAAACCATAACCGCTAAGTGAGTATTTTTCACCAGCTTTGACATACCGGTTTATCATCTTTAATCTTACAGCTACCACAACCTTCCACAGTACAATGGATAAAGGCAAATTAAAGCGCTTCTCCGAAACTTTCATTGCAATGTTCATAGACCAGGCTTTTAGCCTGAGGTTTAAATGTTACAACCATCATGTTCAGTTAACAAATAATAACATACGGGAGTGCAGGTCATTAGCTTAAAACGCTGTCTGAAACTTGGGTTGTATTCACAGAAAAGAACACCTAATACATGATACAACTACACCAAATCGACATGTTGTTCTATTTAGTTTGCTGCAATCCAGTTTTTCTCCGCAAAAAGTGGGAAGAGAAGCAACCACCTTGTGTAGCGTACGAAACAATGAGACACGACTGATCAGCTCAGATCGGTTGTCATAGATTTAGAGAGAATGATGGTCTGCCTGAAAAAAACGCGTGTCTTCCGGTGAAATATAACTGAAAGAGAACAGAAAAGCCCGGATATGCTCTCCGTGAGAAATTCGATAAGTTTTGAAAAACGTGACGTGAGAGATTAACGCCAACAGCTGCTTAAAGAAAAATAAGCACGTACAAGTTATTTTTTTAACCCGCAGGAGGTTCCGTCTGCCAGAAGTTCGTGTTTTGTTCCCATCACGAACATTGAACAATAGGCAACTCAAAATCACAACAAATTTCTATAAAAAACGTTCAATATCTTTCTTCCACTTCGACAACTGAGCTAGAATTTATCATATTTCCCGTTCTTAGGAAGCACAACACGTTTTCTACGTTTTTCTACATTTCTGATTCGACTGGTATGCAGAAATCGTGTCATAAACAAATTAGTACATAACCTTGTACTTCAATTGATCAGTCCTCTCACACAAGCTACTAGCGCATCCCACGAGCAAAACAGGACTACCTGGGATGCAATCTTCACAGGATACCCAGATTTTTCCTTTTTCCCATTCTTGTAACAAATTTTTTAACATCTTTCTTTGCACAACAAAAGGTGTTGTCGTTCCTCCAACAAAAAAGTCCCTCACCCAAGGTTATGGCTGACAAAGAAAATTCCACAAGTGATCTCTTGAACAACAATCACTCAACAATTGGTTAATGTGGGTTATCTCAATCATATATCTCTGTTTTTTGGATAGTTTAATTACTTCTTTATAACCCCAACAATTTATTCCTCGTCGAGTATTTTTTGTCCCTCTCATAAAGATCCAGAAAAAAAAAAAACAAAACAAAACAAAACAAAACAAAACAAAAAAATAGGAAAAAAATTTAAACCGCTGAGAAACAAACAAAACCGCGTGAGATCACTGCTTAATAGCTTTCATTGAAACACTCCTGCACCAAGGTTTCACAAACGATCTTGAGAGGGTAGAGCTATCATAAAGTGTAAAATAAACAGAACCTTGTGAAATCGCTTAAAAATAGGTTTCCTTGAATTTTTTTAACAGTACACTGAAAAGGTGAAACCACTTTTCCTAGCAGGTCGAACAGTGTGCATGAAAGAACTGCTTAGAAGCTTTCATCTGACGGTTATCATGTTAATCAACAAACTTAAAGGTCAACACCACCTTGCACAGTTGAAAGAAAGGAAACTTATGAAAGTGCTGTTCAGCAGCTTTCAATTGAAAACTTGCATATTAGGATTTCATCAACAGACTTAGAACTATATAACAACCTGAAAGCCAAAAGTGCCCCATGCAGTAAACCAACATAAAAGCGCTGCTAGCAAGACTTCCGTTGAATGGTTAAACACTCAAGTTGTATCACCAAAAACAACACTGCACAGTTTGACACACGATCAGAACGCTTCCAACCACCACAGTGGGCAGCATTACAAGCTGTACAACTGAAAGATTGTTTAACAACTTTTATTTACTCCTCATGGGGACGCAAAAATTTTGTCTTCGTCCACGCTCGTGACAAGACGAAAAACATCTTTTTCCATTTGTTTACCGTGCTCAAAAACTAACTATCTTTCTTATTCTATTAAAAAACATGACATTATCAACATGGCTGATCCTAGCAGTATGCAAGAATGCGTGTCATATATGAACTTGGTAATGAGCCTTGTTCACCATAGAGTCTCTGTGGCTCAGTGGTAGAGCATCAGAGCGCAGACTCCGAAGGTCTGGGGACTAAGAATTTTTTGCTATGTCCCACGCTCGTGGCAAGACGAAAAAACATCTTTCTCAAATTTAATTTATATGATCACAGTTGTCTGATCTCAGGAAGGGAGCCTTTACGAATTGGCGAACTCTAATGAATCCTTCGCTTTTCTTTTCTTTGTTTTTTCGTATTTAAGGAAAACTTAAAGTGATAAAATCACTCAATCAAACAATTATTTACCACTCCTTTTTCCACTCCAGGATTCAATTTTGTTAAATAAAAAAAAAAAATAAAAAAAAAAAAACTCTCGTGCCGCGGAAAAATGAAGAAGACAAAAAGAGCCCGAAACAGCCTCAAGAATACAAGATAAAATTGCCAATAACCATGATCACCTGAAGAAAGATAGGGGTTTCGTCTTGTCTCGATCGTGGCATAAAGAAAAGGATCTAGGTTTCCACGAGGAATCGAACCTCAGACCTTCCGATTTCGTGCTACAATGCTCTACCACTGAGCCACTGAGACTCTATAATGGCCAGGCCAATACTAGTTCATATGTGACACGCGTCCGCCACTCTGCTTGATAAGCGATGACAAAAGCCTTCTGTGAGTTAATGAAATAAGAAAGATGGTGAATCTTTCCTGTTTCTTTCTCGTTTTCTTGTACAAATTAGATGCCAGTCCTCTTAGGGATCACTAGGTTAAGAGAAACTCAGAGATGAAATGACGAAAGACGTTCTTTCGTCTTGTCACGAGCATGGACTAAGAAACCATTCCCACTTTCATTGAACGTTAACAAAAGACACACTTACAAAGACTGGTCCCCAGCCTGCACTCTGTATTCCTCTCCACCAATTTGTACTAACGTTTCCTTCTTCTTGGAACCTTTCTTCCTAAATCTGCGTTTTTTCTCCTTCTGATCGCTAGACACGGAACTCGCGCGGGACCGTGGTCTGTCTCGACGGTGTCGATGTTTGTCTTTGTGGTGATGGTGATGATGATGACGATCAGTGCTGTGGCAGAAAAATACATAAATATAAGCGGTTAATGTTCGATCAGGGTGTGTCAGTCAGCCTTCTAGAGGGTCTCAATAACTTTTCCGTAAGCGGCTGTCGATGGTTTACTAGGCGGCTGTGCCGTAAGGTCAAACCCAAACACAAGAGCATGCTCGCTGGCTAAACAGCGATGAGAGGTTTTATGGAGGCTGTAGATGGCTTTAATCTAAACCCCTGCCTCTACTTAAAGGCCACCTTGGAGGCAAAAGAGGCCGTTGCAGAGAAGTGGCCGGGTTTATGCGCAACATTGCTAAAACACTCAAGAAACACATCAGTTAGGCCTTCACGTGGACCCTTCAAAAAGCTGACTTCGGTACGAGAGACTGACGTTTATAGATGCACTAAGTTAAATTAATGTATTCTAAGACTTAAGTTTGGAACTGAGTTCTTTCTCCCATCGTGTTCTCTTGTTTAAAAGTTACCGCGTTGACTATCAGAAGTGATCATTATGTAAATTCTCCAAGTGATATCTATACATTATCCAGCCAAAAGGTATTGAGAATACTAAAACTTGTCAGGTTAAAGCTTGGATTTGGTAGTTTAAGGGTTCCTTAATCTTTACCTGAGTGATTTATCATCGTCATCGTCATCATTAAGCTCTTCCATGACAGGTATAGGAATAGGATTCTTCGGTTTCTTGAGAGCTGACTTCAGAGGTTTCTTTTTCAAGCTGCTGTCCACAGATGGAGTCGTATCAGAGGTGGCAGCCGAACCTGACACCCCTTTGTCCTGTATAATCTCGGGGACGGCTTTGAAGGAAGGATGATCCTTTTTACGATCGATCGTTGGTAACTCTTCGTCATCGGTGTCGGAAGATTCCGACTCAGGTTCTCTCAACGGTTCTTCCTCGGGTGTTGTCTCTGTGGCAAGGTTAGAAAGGAAGAGAAGAACATGAAAAAAAAAAATTGTTTAAATATGATTGCCCTAGTGATTAAATGACAAAGATGCGCGTGATCTGATTAGCCGTGGATTAAGTCAAACATTTCAGTCATAGCCCCGCGCGAGGTAATTTTGATACTTGAGTATTAATTTCCATTTTTATAGTCCGGATACAAATAAAATAAATAGAGTCTATTTTGATAAATCACATTTTTACCAGACCATTGTCTGTCTATCTTCATGTCTGCCTTTCTGTCCGTCTGTCTGTCTGTCTGTCAGTCACTTTTTCAGTCTCTCTTTCAGTTTCCCTTTCTATCTCTCTGTCTGTCTGTCTGTCTGTCTGTCTGTCTGTCTCTTTGTGAGTCAATTTCTCAGTCTATCTGCCTATCAGTCAGTCTGTCCGTCTGTCTGTCTCTTTGTCAGTCAATTTCTCGGTCTGTCGGTCTGTCAGTCAATTTCTCAGTCTATTTGTCTGTCTGTCATTCTGTTTGCCTGGCTGACAGTCAGTTTGTCAGTCTAATTGTCTGTCTGTCAGTTTATCTGTCAGTCTAATTGTCTTTCTCCCTTCTTCCCTGCCATTAATTCAAAAGAATTGAAAAACATCCCTCAATTCGCAATTAGTTCTGTAAGATACATGCTTTTTTGCGTGTAAAATCCTTAACATCCTTACCCATTGGTGTGCTATGCATAGGTCCGTCTGAAGCGTAGAAAGGAGCTGGAGGAAAAACAAAAAACCAGCAAAAACTTTTCATCAAAATACAGATCCTTGGGTCGAGTTGCCGACACTAAGGCTAACCAAGGCTGACCGTATTTTAAAAAATTATTTTACTCTAACCTTTTCGACGTTTCTTCCTTGGAGTTTTATCTTTTGGCCATCCATTTTCACTCGGAACTAAGAAAGAAAGTAAAAAAAATGAAAACTCGCAAAAAAGGTTGCTGTGATTTGCCGAAGTAAATATACAAGTAAGAAAGTAACGTAATTTGGAAAACATAGATTTTGTTCTGTAACAGTGTTAATACAAATCATTGGCTTCTTCAAATGCTTTGTCACTCACTCTTTGTCACTTGCCCAATTGCGGCAGATTGCTGAGGGGAAATTTTATTTCAAGTGGGTTTTAGAGTCTTTAATTGACCGTAGAAAAGTAGAGTCTTTAATTGACTGTAAAAATCCATCACCAAAGTAATCACAAAGGCTAATCAAAACGAAGATTTATATCGTCATTAGCCTACGAGAATTCACAACAGGCAAACTACCGAATGCGCGGGAAAGCGCGGGAGACCAAGTCCTGATTGGTTTTCGTTTGGCGTCTGATTGGTTCAGAGCAGGGCGCGAGTTTTTACACCAATCACAGACCAAAGCAAAGCAAAACCAAAACAAATCCAGATTACTTTCGACAATCAATTGGAAATTACTCTGACCTGTTCTATACGTGAACATACTAACTCTGACTGAGCCAAATAAAGTGACAAAAAAATTTACGAGAGGTCAAAATAATATCACTACAGAACCATACAATTTGTACCTTGGTCATCTTCAGAGTCGGAAGAATCAGATGGAAGACCAGGCGAGGAGGGCCGCTCATCTTCCTCTTCGGAAGATGATTCTGGTTGGGTGGTGCTCACCTCTGGGAAAAAAAAAATAAATAAAAAAAGCGATCAGTGCAAATACATACTTAGGTAAATATGGCGGACGGACGGGGAAGTAACCTGCTTCATCCAATTTTCTTCTTCTCCCGCGAAAATATCGTTCAATATAGACAGAAACAAGGAGGTATGTGCAATTTGTAACACAGATAATGTAATGAACGAATTCAACTATAATTAAAATATAAAAGTTAATTGTTTACGATGAAGGAAAAAATCTTCGCATACGAGAGAAGCATGCCTTATCTTAAATTCAAATCAAAAAAGTGACAGGTAGGGGAATATAAGTTGATCTTATGAAAAATTCTCCGAACGAACACCACAAGAATTATATAGCAGACAGTAAGGATACCTGACTTATCGGTCTGTTCCCAAATTTTCCGGGCTCGCTCTACAGATTCAAAGAAAACAAAGAAAAGGATATGTCAGTCCCTGTAAATCTTAGACGCTTAATCAAACTTACGCGCTTATTTCGCTTATTCCTGTTCACCAAACCTCTGTCTACTTGTCTAATAAGAGTTTAGAAACTCCAAGCGAGCTTGAAACCAGATTTAATTCATGTAATTTTCCTCAACTGTTTCGTTTGGGAGAGCAAAGCGTGAACCTTTTAAGCAACGTCAGAGGTTCGAATCCTGATTAAGTTAGAGTAAAAGAACTTGCTTAAATTTGAACGGAGATATCTTTTCACCAAACCTAATTGGAGTGGGTCCTGAACACTCAAAAATTTCTTATGCAGTATTTATGTTCTCTCGCCCGATAGCCTCGTTTCCGTGCATTTTCACGCAGATACCGTTATACCATAAGAATGACGTCCAGAACTGTAATAACAGCCATTAACAACTATTCACCGAAGGGGAGGTGCCTAGTGGTGGATATACGGCTCGGCAAATATCCACCTCATACCACCCATACTGAGGAGAATAGTTGTTTTAGTATGTACCAAAACAGTGAAATACTGTAGCACTAAAGGTCATATTAACGCATTTCTTCCTGCAACGATTACTATCTTTCCGGGCGCAAATCGCGCGCGCGCTGCTTGGAGGTGATTAGCAAGGGATATTTGGAGTTTGAGTAGCCAATCAGATCGCACCTATAATGCTACCCACTGTGTATATACTCACAAAACTTTTAGACTTTAACTGACTGTACCAAAGATGTGTTACAGATTTTTCGTTGCACAATAATATTGCATGACGAAGTAACATCACCCCTTATTTTCCTCTTAGTTTCGTGACCATCAAAATATTGACTACAAAGGAGTTAAAACACAGAAATGTTTGAGTTTACGCCTTGTAGACATCTTACCGAGTTCAGGATTATCAGGGTACTTGGCCTTTAGCGATTTTCCATCTGAAATTAGAACAAACAAACAAAAATTAGTTCCCAGAAATGAAGAAGGGGCACTTTTTTTCGGCCTCTAGGGTCTACCCTGAATGTACGTCCCACCTTTCGTGTGTCGACTAGAAATCACTGTAATTTATTAAAAACCACGTTCTTACTACTTGGACTGAGCAGAATGTATAGAGCATATTTGAGAGAAATGACATTTCAAACGCACACCTGGTACACTGGTATCTTCATCTCCTATAGTATCCGTGATACTGTTGTCTGTGGTGAACCGACTCGTTACACTGCTACGGAAACCGCTGCTGGATGGCTCCGTGGTAGATGTGCTAGTGGCGTTTCCATCGTCGTCAAAATCATACGGGGATCGGAGAGGTGCCGTCTCCCCAGGGTGATAGGAGCGTTTCTAAGAAAAAAAAAAGGGAAACAGAACTTTTCGTTAAACAGGCGAAGAAAGAAAAAAGAAATCAATAGGTTGGGTGGGAAAAACTGAAATGCAAGAAAATGGAATAGTCTCGGGAATACGAACAGGGAGGGGAGGGAGAGTGCATGAATTGAAAAGTGGGAGAGGAGAAAGGGAAAGGAAAAAGGTTAGTTCACCCTTTCACTCCCAAGATCTAATTGGAAATTCTTCCCTCTTACCACGATACATTTCTTAAAAAATTTGAGGGAAGAGTTTGGTGTTCTTTTATGAGGATATTCTTCGGCTGATGAAACTGTCTGTTCTCATAACGTATTCACGAGATAACAAACTGGAAACTTGAGGAGAAGTTACATATTGATCAAGTCTGGGATACTTATTTTACTTTGACATAACAAGCGGGAGAAGGATAACATTGTGGTACTCAGAATGGAGATGAAACAGTGAAAAATTGTCATATCGCATTTCCTCAAATAAGAGGTTATATAATTTCGGCCAAAGGAGGGGGCGCCTATTGGAAGGATGGCTCTAAATCGAAGGGGTCGCTTATAAATCTCCTGTTCTGATTCCGCTGCGGTTGAAGCTTGATAAATTATAGATGAAGTGGCAAAAGAAAGTGTTTTTCTTGGTATTCCTACAAGTTGAGGAAATGAGGGAGGAGACGGGGGGGGGGGTGTTTCGAGGGGGCGCCTGAGGGTGGGCACTTATTCGGCGGAGGGCGCTTCTTAGAGCGTGGGTGCTTATTCATAGCAATACTGAAATGCTGTATACCTAACAGGGTAGAAGTTCGGTCGGATAAAAGAGTGGCTGAGAAATTAGAAGGGGTAAAGACATGGCAGACCATGAATTGATCTTATGAAAAGGTGGTCAAAAAGCGGAGAAGAGCAAGTGAAAAACAGAACATGCTTTCATGAGAGGACAAATCAATGAATAAAGAATGTCTCATTTAAGGAAAGAGGGTGAGTTAAGCACAGAGACGTAAAGAGGGTGAATATTCCTCTTACAAAATGCTGCGTGGGTTTCTGTATCCCGTATGTCTTGTCCTTAGTCTTCCAGCGCATGTACACATTCTTGAACTCTTTCCGAACCTAAAGGTTTTTTAAAAATAAAGCAAGATTGTGAAAGTGAATCAAATATTCTGCGTCCATTAAATCAAATTGAAATCGGGAAAAAAATAATAAAAAAAAGGTATGTTACTCACCGTCTTGTCCAATAGGAGATAAAACACTAGTATAAACAGGCCCTGTGAACGAAACAAGTTCATCAAAAATTTGTCGCTGATCAATCGACTTTCATCGATCGAAGAATTAAAAAATAGCAAATTCAAGGTATTCAGCATCTATTAACTTCGAGACGAGTCCTCACATCTTTTGAGAGTTGAAAATCAAAATGAAAAGGAAACATGCATTTTGCTTCTTGTCGATTACACGTGTTCAGGTACCGAATTAAATTTTCGTCTCTACGCCTCCTCAATCTGTTTTTTTTTTAATAAGCTCTTCGACCCAGTTTTTGAGAAGCGATCAATTTTTTTGCGTGAAATAAGAGTGAGTTAGGACTAAAATTTTGCTCATATTCTGATGGCGTAGAAGCAATGCAATCCCGGTTTTAGTTGCAAAAACAACTGAATGACAGAAATCCTACATTGCCTTTCCACATTAAAATTTAAAACCACTCTGTGAAGAACAGAGCACTTCACTGCCGGAAGTGATTCTAACCTGGCAGAACGTAAAGGCAGCAAAGATATAGTGAAAGGTTTCCAAATCTTCATTGACCATCAAAATGGCGAACGCGAAAGATACTCCTATCAGGGGAAGAAGACCGGCTGTGGCTCGTAATCCGGCACTGTGACGACGAAAAGCGAGATAAATAAATAAAACATTTGAAAAATGAATAAAGAATTATCTAGTTTAAATCATAACGAACCAGTCTTTATTTATCGACGGGGGGGAGGGGGGGGGAAAGGAAAAGGGAAAGGGGGATCATTGGAATACTCCAGAACGTTATGGGAGGGATTCGATAAATTTCATTTTATCATTTTCAGGTATTAAAACATTTCTCAGTTACTGAGCAGTTGGAGATTGGTCAGTTAAGGGAAGCGGTTTTCAATGCATGGTTTGCATAAATTTAATGTCTTTCGTTATCTTTGGCGTGGTAGTTAACTATTCACCTCAGTGGAGGAAGCTAGCAGTTGATATTTAATCTCGCCGCTTCACGGTTCGGTAAATATCCACCATGAGCCATCTCTACTTCGGTGAAAAGTTGTTAAATAGTCTTTTACGCTTCAGTCTGGTTTTCCCCAGCGACGCAAACAAAAGCGCAAGCACAAACGCGAGCATCAGGTAATTATGCCAATTGAAAACGAACGTCGACGAGCACAAAGAGTAGCACAAGAAAGATGACAAATTTTGATCCGTGCGCTTGATTCTTGTTTGCTTCTCTATGAGCTGTTAAGCTTGCCTTTGTGCTCGCGTCGCTCGTGAAAACCAGGCTTTAGCAAGAGACGATTGGCACGCTCATGTATCAGTCAAAAGTGCTATCTTACGTCAAGTTAGACTGTTCCTCGTCATGGTGATGGTGGTGATGCCGTCGACGTCTCTTTCTTGATTGTTTTTGAAGTGATGCGAACAATGCCATGATAAAGACGAGTGTGTTGAGCTAAGATGATAAAAAGAAAATCAATGAACAACACGAAATACTAAATCAATCAATGTAAAGGTCTAAAAATACTGTATCATTCCACAAATACAAAATTTTTTGTGTAAATATGAAAAATGTCAGACCGTCATCTCTATGTAATTGTTTGTTTTGTTTGCCACAGCAACATGCATGTCAACTGCGCAAAAGAATACCATTGAGGAAAACAGTGTGTCACAAAACGAATTAAAAAATAAAACGGGCCCAACGTTCATCGACACAGTGTCTGCAACGAAACTACAGATGGAGAGGTGGATGGGAAAACAAGATGAGGAAGAACGGGTGAAAAGTGGACGGTTGACATTAACCCTTCTCATTAGTAAGACAATTCTAATGATGTTAGTGCGGAGAATTTGGTATTGGATCGAGTAATAATCCCCTACTTGATATATTTTTTCCTTTTTTTCTCATCACCGCCCTGCTTCATAGTGTGATGATGTTGTAAGGAGAACGGGAATGAGACCAGCTTCCTAGAGATGTCACTGGAAGTTTTTATGAAAGATTTTTAATTCAATTGATAATCCGTTTACCACAAGAGATTTACCTCTTGGTTTGCCGTTAACATTGACATGTGTTGTCAGGAGTGGGATCATTCGTGAAGCTACTTACCGCGACAATGATGATGATCGGAATCGTAAACGTCCAGATAAGTGTTCCATCTGTTGACATCCAGCAGCTGAATAGTAAAAAAAAAGGTCAAATGTCAAGAAATCTAGTGGGAACTGTCACTATCTACTGCTTGGTTTGGGAATGTTAAAAGTGCAAACAAACTGTTTACGCGGGGTGGTAAAAAGTTCTACAGAGACCATACAAAGTTGACTTACAATCTCTGGTTTCCGTAGCCCTCGTTCGCTAAGCCAGCGGAAACTCCGACCACAATAGCGGGACATCCTGAGACAAAAAAAAAACAGGGTTAAAACCTTAGCACTCTTTGCACAGAAATCCGTGTTTTATGTCTCAAATAGTTTATTTTTAGTATTATTTGAAAGCATTAATTGCGCAAAATTATCTTCCAACAGATGACGGCGAGTGAATATTATAAAACAGTGACTTTGATAGGTTTCTTGTACCAGTCATTCCTCTTCCCTCTCCCCGCCCCCTCCCCTCCCTTTATTCCCGGAAAAAAGCCTGGTTACAGATAACAACTTCTACCTGATAATTTAGGTATTCTCACCCCTTATTTGCTGGATAATGTATGGATATTGGAGGGAGATTTTAATTGTTAATCACTTCAAAGGGTTGATACATACACTCCCTGTTGGACAACATTCGCACACTTACCCCACCCCATAAAGAAATAGAAGGACATTTTGCCAGTGTCTATATTCCTCTTTTCCCTGAGCCTGCGATACATGTGCAGACCTTCGACGAACATCCACGAGAAAGAAGCGCTGAAGAAATAATGCAGCACTATGGCGATCAACTGACACATTCTCTGCAATGAAACACAAATAAAAGCAACGTCGTAAGATCAGAAGCCAAACTAATATTTTTTAAAGAAAGCTAAAGCTAGATTTCTACTGTCGCGTTCTTGCCCACGCTAATGAACATACGTTTGAAAAAAAATTTGTCGTGGTTAAAATAGACGTTCACGTGCGTAAAAGCATCCATTGAGTGAACGTTGTCACTTTTCAAAGCTAGCTTTGAAACTCTTTACGGTGGCCAATTTACGTTATCAACTCAGTTGATAATACTAAATCACCCTACTGTAAACATAAGTTGCCCTTGTATTTAACCCAACCTGATCTGCCGTTCTGTTGATTCCCAAGAGGAACGTCAGCTCCGCAACGAAGACCGCTACAATAAGGTTCTTATGAATTGTTATCGAATTGCTCTTCAGATTCCTGTAAAGACAAAACAGAGATGTTACTGATAATGATACATTTATACAGCGCATCCTCTATAGGAATATGCCCTACAACATTTTGCAGGAATTTTGCAGGTGCCCACAATTTGAGAATTTTTGGAAAACAACACCACACCACAACACCAAGAGCTCCGCTATCTACGCTTACGAGAGGTGCGCGGGCTCAATATTGTATTGTTCAATTTTGTATTAGAAGTGCCCATGGGAGAAGAGATCATGATATAACGATATGGAATATTTCCCACAATTCCTTGCGACCGTTGTGAGAAGGTCAGGTAAGTAAAATGACGAAAATCAAATAAAAATTACCTTAGACACAAGAATAGTATAAAAGCTGTCAGTAACAGAACCAGGGACACCGATATACCAATGTAGGTCACCAAACGCATTGCAAAGGCTGCTTGCTCGGGATACTAGTAAAAAATCGAAAAAAAAGAGAAAATTATTTGTGACACTGAAACAACACGCCTCTTCTCTCAAAAAGACATTAACAACAACAACAACAACTTAAACAAGTTGACTTAGTTTTCTTTCACGATTCTCAATTTATGAACTAATTTCATTTCAATCTTCCCCCTGAATCATTTGGATTATTTGGATCATCTGGATCACATGAATCATTTTTTTCCAAAGTGTATTCTCAATAAAACTAGATTTAGACTCTGATAGATCTACCAATTATAATAATTTTGTTCGAACTAATTATTAACAATTTTACATTCACTTTCTCGTTGCAATAGTTTGGAAACTGAAAACAACCTCCTCTAAAGGAAAAAGTGAAACTGACCCTCATACAGACCTAAAAATAAATTAACCCTTTAATTCCCACTAGTGACCAAGACAGAATTTCTCCTTACAATATCAATACAATATCAACCAGATAAGTGATGAGAATAAAGAAAAAGATCATTTTGGGGATTATCAGTTGATCCAATACTAAATTCTCTGAACTAACATTATAAGAATTGTATGGTTGACAGTAAGGAGAATTACAAATTTAATCTGGGAGTTTAAGGGTTAACTAATAATCCATACGAAAATCATATCCTTCAAAGCTTTCTACCTGGTACTTATTAATATATTTTCATTTCTTTATCTTTAAGTTAACCCTTAAGTTGACTCCCAGGATCTTATTGTTAATTCTCCCCTCTGGCTGATAAGGTTTTCCTCTAAATAATTTACGAGAATTGGTGTTAGATCAAGATAACAACCACTCCATGATCAGTTAAAGGGTTTTATATTTTTATCTTGCAGCTCTTTCTCTTTCCTTTCTTATTTACACTCTACTACCAACAACTCAAATCTAAATATATGTCATGGCACTCGACCAGATTAGATTTTTAGCTGTTCTGGTAATCATCTTAATTGTAAATGTACGTCTTCTGCAAACAAGGTAGTAAAGTTGTTGTTGTTGTTGTTGTTGCTTTTTGTTGTAACAGCTTCACAATCATCAACCTCACCTGAAGATTTAAGTCTGACAGGACTGCAAAAGCCGTTAGGTGAGTGCAAGAGCACACTGTGTGAGTTCTATTGGACTTCACTGATTTACACCCGTAACGTGACCAACCACCTCCACGCGTGTCTCTATGGTAACGAAAAACAATAGGCAGGCTTAGCAATCACGACGGGTCTTCTGGTTCGGGAATAACTATTTTCATTACAGACGTCAACCAAAAGTACCTGTACATATCATATTCGATTATAGTATATTTTATAGCGGTTTTTGCCATAACGACGACGTGCAACTCTTGTAGTGTCTCCGATTGGCGGTTGCTAGGTTACCATGTTCTCCCGCTGACGACAACTCGGAACGAAAATGAGTACAAAGGCGCGAAAGCGGCGCGACTAGACAAGTGTCTCTATGGTAGATTCGAGAGTATGCAACAACATAAAATTAAAGCTATTCATTATTATACTCACGGTACTGAATAATTCCAGTGCACACAAATGTAAGACGATCGATTCACCTAACAAAAAGGAAAGATGACAAATAAACCAACATGACAGCAGTTGAATTGATCACGTGGTAAACCAGGATTATTTAAGAGAAGACAACTTAAACACTCTTGGGTTAGTTTCTTAAACAAATCCTAACTAAAATTAGTAATGAATAACAACTTACAAGTCTGTTGGCAAAGGCAATGCGGACAGGATATGTTAAGGGAGCCATTTCCATCTCAGGTAACTTGACAGAGATGACATCAGAGCTGACTTCAACGTTGTACTTCGAGTCACTGGAAAAGAAAAAAAAAGACCTTGAATATATTTTAAAAATCCTCATCCAGAAGAAGATTAACCTTTTACCTCCAAGATCTCATTAGTAATTCTCCTTACTGTCTGTCATACAATTCGTATGATGTTAGTTCGGAGAATTTGGTATTGGATCAACTAATAATCCCTTAATTTATATTTTTCTCTATTCTCATCACTTGTCTCCTTGATATTGTATTGATATTGTAAGGAGAAATTCTGCCCTCGTCACTCGTGGGAGTTAAAGGGTTAACAGGAACTGCAGATGTCAAACTTGGAAATCATTTATGCTTATTACACTCACAAACTACAACGTGGTTCGCTTAAAATAAATTAATATACGAGTTTTATCAAAAATAAGAAGACGACAAGCAAAAGCAGTTATCGCAAATCGCAAACTGCTTTTAATTATTTCTGGAACATATTCCATTTCCCAATCAAACCACAATATACACTACCAGCAGTCCCTTCTTCTCGGTGCATTCCGTCGCACGATTTAAATAAATTCAGTGGGGAAAAAAGATGACGTTATCGCCCTTCACACCCAAAATTCAACGCATCGATTTTTTTTTTCTTTTCACAATCTCTTTTGACTGGTGCGACAGACTTCGCTGAAAAACAGGGACTGTTCGTAGTCTAACCACGAAACAGTCTCTTCTAAATACTAGGGGGAAAACCAAAATTGTTTAAAAATTCTATCCAAACGTACTTTCAATGCATTTAGTGCATGTAACATACCGGATCTTCGCGTCAAACGCCTTGGGTAATAAATCTCCGATGTTTCTGATGATCATGAAGCCAACTCCTATGTTGTCTTCCACGTCTAAAACAAAATTAAATAAAAAAATATTTAGTTCTCTAAAAGAGCTGTCACTCACAACATTACAATAATCGATGAAATTAGAAGATCCTCGCAGCTAAGAACACTACTGAAACTAGTAGTTGTAAGTAGGACCTGAAAAAAATTTCAGGCCCGTACGGGATTTGAACCCATGACCTCTGCGATACCGGTGCAGCGCTCTACCAATTGAGCTAACAAGCCAACTGGGAGCTGGTCAATGAATTGGGTACAAATAAACATCCGAGTGAATGAAGACTTAGATATATGAAAATTCACATATGTGAATTTTCATATATCTAAATCTTCATTACAATAATCATCGCAAAAAAAATTATAGCAATCTTAAAAATTGTTCAAATCCGCCTCTCTTTGTTGTTGTTTGCCAGCTCTCCCAGGTGTCCTTTTTTCCTCGCGTGCGCGCGCGGAATCCAAACGCGCACTAATTTTTTCTGTGTCAGGGTTTAATCTAGAAACTACCCAAAGAAGGCCTGGCGGACCCCCTTCTTTAGTTTTAGGGAGGCCCTTTACCAAGAAAAGGGTTATTACTATGTAAAATAGTACTTACAAAATAAGATTATCCTTCGGCACAATTTTTAGCGCCTCATTTGATATTTAAACGTACCTTTTATAAGGCAAATTTTTCGACTTGTGGCGATCCCGCAAAATCGTACTTAAGTATAAACCCAGGTGCTTGTTATGCAAGTTACGTCAAATTCAAGACTTACCTGTTCCACGAAAGAAAGGTTTAGGAAGGTAAATTCTATTGGAGATATTACGCCAAATTTTATAAGGAGAGTCGCTGTAAACGTCTGTTCTCGCGGGGTACGATAATCCAGAGAATCCTTTGACATACACTGGATGAAGTTCCATAACTATGAAGAACATGGCGTGAATATTAGCAAGTGAAAGCAATCGTTTGCTTACAACGAAACCGTCCTCTAGGTGAATCAAAATAGTTTCTACAGTTTGCGGAAAACTCATAAAAAGGGCGAAGTTACGGTATTCTAAAATATAGGCTACTACGATTTTCACATAAATAAGACAGAAAAGTATCATTCGTGCGCATGTTCAGGATCAAGATCAGGATCATGTGTTGTTGCAGGAACATTAAAACGTTCTCTAGCGTTGAATGCCGTTTAGTAATATTTCATAATTCTCTGATAATAGCTACCGTGCGCTTCTTAACCCAAACACCACAAGTAAAATCCCCAAACTGATCAGAAATCTCTATTGACATCATCTGTCTTTCATAATTTCAAATTCCAAAAAATGCAGTGATATTGTTTGCAACATTTCAATCACTTATGAGACAGAGCGGAGGAATTCCCCGACAAGTAGGTATTAAAATTACCTCAAAATGCGACACAGCCCTGTTACACTCAGCAAACTCAACAAAATATAATTCTTACCAATATTGGGAGTAATAATCGTGTACGGTGGCAAAATGCTGTCGGTAGAGCGTCTGTATCTGCGCGAGTCTCGTTTTAAGTACGGTAGACTTCTGGCTAAGTTTCCGCTGAAGTTTTCCATCTGTTTCAACAAAGCCGCCGTCCCTGCGGAGTGCTGTCAAATTGAAAGAAACAGCAGTCAAGATAAGAGGCTTACACGGCCAACGGAAGATAATAGTAGGGTAAGTGTACATAAAAATATCAACTGCTCCCAAAAATCGCCTTACAAAACTCTTGACCTCACTGCCAGTGCCTCCGCTTTCCGCTTTCCGAACAAGTATGATGATCACGGTCAAATACTCGTTATTGGCTTCTGTTTCCAGTAATGCGAATGGCTGAAAGGGCACGAGTTTCACAGGCCAATTGGAGAGCATAGTGAAATAAAAACCGGCGACAAATCGACCGTGGATTACTTGCAAAAAGAAAAAATAAAATAAAAGCAAAAATAATTCAGATCAATGTCAGGACCTGCGCAACTGCGCACCTACCCTTCCCTTAACCCAACAATAACACGAACTTGTTATTAGTTGACTGTTCTTGGGTTAGGGGGAGGGGTAGGTACAGACTTGCTCAGATACTGATGCAATAATTATTACCCGTTGAACGACGTCCCACACATCTTTGTTATCGGAGCTAAACAGCGTACTGGCTGACTGAAGAAGGACCTGTGGATCATATCAAATAAATTAATTAAGTTGTTGTTCTTGAGAGAAGCAGAAATTGTAAGCTGTAAAGAAGAGAGAAGCAGAAATTGTAGGCGCGAGGGATTCCGGATCGAAAAGTCGGTTTTGATCCGTAAACTACTCTCTTGGTTGCGTTTTCTGGCAAAACTTTCTTTAACCCTTTACACCCTAACATCAGCATGCATATTCTCCATACTGTTCTCTATACAGTTCCTAACGTGCCGACAAGGACAATTGGTTTAACGATCCAGAGCTTCTGTAGTTGTTGATCATTTCCAATATTCTCATGACCTTAGTGTGTCATTCGGGGATGATATTGTAAGGAGAAATTAGATGCTAGTTACTCTTCAGGGTGAAAAAACTGACCAGTGAACTTCATTTGCACATTCGCAGCTGCATATTTAAATTAAAAGAGGATTTTCCCGTCCTAAAAAATTGTACATTGTGTCACATCATTATTTCGAAACAGCTCTCTTAGTCACAATTTCACTTCTTGACTGTGGGTTTCTTGTGACCTGGCAAGAAATGGGAAATCCAGACACCATACAACTATTACCTCCGCCACGAAAACTTACACAGATAAGACAGTGAACGCGTTTTCCGATTCAATAGGTCTTCCTCACGCGAGGAGATCTGCCTTTGAAAGTGGCAAAAATTCAGGCAATGTTTGAACAGTTAACCCTGTGCACCCTAAGATCAGTCTACATAATCTCTATACTGTCCTCTTTACCTTTCCAAAGGTCCTGACAAGGAGAATTTGTTAAACTATCAAGAGCTTCCTTAACTGGTGATCAATTCCTTCATTCTCGTGACCGTAATATTTGATTCAGGGATGATATCGTGGGGAGAAATTAGTTGCTAGTCATTCTTAGGCGTCAAAGAGTTAAGAGCTAGGCATGAACGGATCGTTGCTTGAGGTGCGTAGCGACCGTTTCGATTCCCGCCAAATGAGCTGAAGTCGGCGGCGTCACGCCTTGTTTAGGCCGGGCCACTAAGTCAAATGTTATGCTCATTTTAAGACAACTACCCAAAGAATACAATCCCCTCGAATGCTCAAACTGCGGTAAGTACTATATCTTTACTTTAAATGGCTGAGATGGAAATTATGCGGTTTCTGCAATAAACTTCTCTAACTTTCGCACCTTCGCAAACTCCTTGGTCTTGGCTGAAACAAGCGTGCTGGAGTTTTGTTGACTCTCGTATCCAAACAGAGTGGTAATAATCGTCAGTGCGATTTCTATGTCTCTGGCGTACAGTTGAGGGGATAACGTGATGGCAAGATCTAACTGCTGTCCTATACCAAGGGCGAAATCTGGCTTCCAGTCAACGTTACCAGAAGTCAAGTTTTTTAGCTACAAAAGACACAAAGGTAATTTAGTATTATCAAGTGACTTGATAACGTAAATTGGCCACCGTAAGGAGTTTTAAGGCTGATGTTTCGAGCGTTAGCCCTTCGCCAATCACTCTGACGAAGGGCTAACGCTCGAAACGTCAGCTTTAAAACTCTTTACGGTGGCCAGTTTACGTTATCAACTCAGTTTATATTACCGTCATACTCCTCCACCGACATAGCACAAGAGTTTGTTTAGAAACTTAAACCCTCTACACAAAAGAAACCAGTGCCATCTGTCTGTGAAGACATGTTGGTCAATTGATTGAGGGCGGGGGGAAGAACGGAGATATCTCCATGATCTGATATGATGTATTAAAGGATGCATGTTGTTTCATAGTGTTTGATGGGAGCGGGGGTTTATAACAGACAGTGGTTGATAACTTTCCATCTTAAGAAAGAACGACCTTTCTTGAACATTTCAAGGAACAATTTATCACATAATTCTAGCTTGCGACTCATTCAAAAAAAGCAAAGTGAAAAATTACTAAACAAAGCGGTAAACATGTATCACACAAACAAGGGAGAACTACTACTTCGTGTCGGGAAGGGCAGAATTAAATACAGACTATAGTTAGCAGTTATTATATTTCATAAGCTCTCACCTTCTGCTGCAAAACAAAGAATGAGTTGGACACACAATTAAGTAGACTTGGTTTCTGCCAGCCATCATCCTTGTGACAAAACCGAGTTGCTGTTCCTAATAAGGAAGAACGAAAGAAAAGCATTAATCACAAACGTCCTCTCTAGTGATCTCAAATTGTGGTTGAATCCGCGAATTCGGGAGTTAAAACTACACAAGTTGCGCAGAACATTAAACATTACTGCAGGCTTGTGCTGCTATGTTACTCTCACCTGAATCATCACCCACACTCGTGTTTTAAGCACAGACTCCAAATCTGGCTTCTCACATGAAAACCTAGCTTTCGATCACGCCTTCATGATCAGCGCTGCAGGACGCGCGTTTTTCCCCCAGCGGGAAAATTTGAGACGCGTCGGGAAGAGGTTTGCCGGAAGTCTGGCACTAATAACGCTATTTTCAGCGTAAAACTCGTTGCACACCTCTCTCTTACTTGCGTCGCTTACGGCCTCATACTTTCCCGCGGGCGAAGAAACGCAATACTACTGAGCTACTGCTAAAAAGTTCGTGAATACCACATAACTTGGTTTTATTCACTGATTTAACAGTGGTAAATGGCTTGTTTAGTAACACATCAAAGAAGCGCTCGACGACTTTCGTTCACGTACTCGAGTTTACAATACAATACAATACAATATTCTTTATTTAACGAAGTTGACGTAATTAACCAAATGATTTATCTAACTTACGGCCTTCAAAGCAGTACAAATACATATATAAAATAATGACTAATCGGCAAAACGACTTAGTACGAGAAAAACTAAAACTAGAAATTGTACGGTTTAACATAGATATAACATGATATAAATAATTACCTTCTTAAACAACATTTCATCCACAAAATTAAAAAACATCGAAAACACAAACCCGATGATCCGAATGGGCATTTTTCTTTTGCTGTTGTCCCAAACGCGGCTTTTTTCCACCATATTTCTTCAGCAAATGCTCTTGGACATGATGTGTTTATAACTATTAAATACAAACAAATAAAATTAATTCTAGAGTTCCTCATTTTTCGGTTTTAGTAAACAAATAATACGTAGATAAATAAATAAAAAGAGGTAACATGACGAATGCTGTTCGAGATATCTTCCTTTAATGTGGTGAAATAATATAATAATGATAATAGTAATAATAATAATAATAATAATAATAATAATAATACTAACAAATACAAATCATTGTTAGTTATGTGTACAGAAGACTCACGATTTCTCGTGCAAACTGTTTCTAGAAACTCTCGAAGAGGAATTAAAATTAACTTTCCTTTCTCATGAAAGAAATGTTACCAAACACACGACCTTCCGACAATTCAACCAATTCCCTTTCCCAAGTAGGAAATTAGAAAAATGGGGATCCTTCCTTATTTGACAAGACTGAAAAAGACTGTTTCTCTGCAGCGGAGTTAATGCATGTCTAAGCGCCTGTTTTAAACGCATGCAAACGCATTTCACCTGCAATAAAGACGCGTTTTGAACGGGTTGAGGCGTGTTTCATCGGCACTGTTGACACGCACAACGTAACCCATTTCAAACGCATTAAATACGCATACAAACGCATTTTCACCGCGTTTGCAACGCGTTCAAGTTAAGGGAAATCTCACTTACCCACACAGCCTCTACCGCTCACAATCTGACCCTGTTTGTCTTCGCACTGATTACAACGCCTTCCGACCACATTCTTCCCTCCCCTTCGGCCTTTAAGACAAGGGCACTGGCCATTCTCTGTAGCACACTGATCACCAGTACTACCAATCTCTTCACAGTCACATCTAAAACAGCCATCACTAAACACAGGGGCACCCGAGAATGTGTAGCTTACAATCTTTCGATAGTGCTTTGCCTGGACAAAAACAAAACGAGTAAAAATTTTAAAAAAAACATTGATTTCCAGTTGCGTAACAAGTAAATGAAAGACACATTAGATTCAGAACTGAATTCTGGAGCAGTAGGCGCGGTTTACAGGCGACGAAAATTGCAAGACCACATGGGAACCATTCAGTGGCTTTCTTTCAGACACATCGCCCATACAATGCACTTTTCAGCCCTGTTACCTATACCAATCAAATAAAGAATGATGCAAATCGCAAACAAATCGGTATAAAAACCTGTTCTTTTTGACGAAATGTAAAAGCACACTCACAAAAAACTTTATGCCCCCCCAGACTGCAAATAATTCTCCTTTCCCGCCTAAGTCCATAATGGTAGATTAAGGAGTTTTTTCTTCATTTGTTCATTTGTTTTCTGCATTATCGCTTTTTCTCCCATTGATTTTTCCCTCGTTCTCCTGACTTCATATAGAAAAACAGAAACTGCTCTGATTTTTCCCCTGGTTTAGACTCTCGAAACTTTCCACGGTTTAAATAAAGTTCAACTGATAAGCTTCCTCCATGTGGTACTTACATTACAGTAGCACTCTCCTGTAGACTTGTTACAAACTGGACTCAAATTCATCCCCACTTCACATTTACACGGACCACAGACGCCTATACTTGAAGCACCAAAGTACTTATCTCGACAGGGTATCTCCATGCGGACTTCACAAAATTCCCCTAAGAAATTATACAAACCATTAAAACTTGAAATTTAAGTGAATCTTAAGTTCAACAGTGAGATTTGCGTTGCATATCGGTAACTGGTGAATTCGCCCCACTGGAAGTTCGCGCCTAATCACCAGTACCAGTTCGCCCGCAAATCATTCAGCTAACCTAACTGCGAAATTGCTAGAGCAGCACGATATCTATGTGTTCCTCTTATTTAGTTTTCGTTTTCTTCTTTGCTTTCATTTTGTTTTCGCATCTTGTTTTTCAGTTTTGCACTGAGGTTTTTGTTTCTGTTTTTTTTTGTTCTTGCGTTCGAAACGGTGCTCTCGCGTCAAGAGTAAAAGGGTGCTGTATATGTATTTATCATACAAACTACGTTATTATACTGAAGAAAAGTAAAATGGTTTCTGTGTTTACATACCCTGATGTAAACACGCGGGAGGTTGGGAGAAGACGAGATAAGCGTAGGAAACCGTTTTACATTTCTTTTATGAAATAACTAATGAAAGAGGAACGAAAACCGTGTTTACATACGCTCATGTAAAATGGTTTTATGGCCAATCAGAGTACTATTTGAATTATTTTATAAAGGGATTTCCAGCCCTGAGAAAAGCTGTAACAACACACGTGAAAAAATATGATATTTTTTCACGTGTGTTTGATATCGCCAATCAGCTGCTGACACGTCACACGCCTTTCGCGCCACTCGGTCAGGTTGATGAATGAACGGCAAAGCCTTCACCATTCTCAATCCAAGGTCGTTTGTCAGAATATTTTCGGATTATTTCTGCTTAAAAACCGAAATATTCGTATCGACGCTTACAGAAAGTGACGTTCAAACTTTCCTAGAAAGGGAAGAAAACCAAAAAAAAAACCGAAAAGAAAAACCGAAAGTTACGTATTTAGTGGTTTTGGCAATGGCATTTCTCGCGGCTGAAAACGAAAATCGACCACTGGAAGATTTGCCACAGGCCGATTTTGGTCGGGTACCTGAATGATTTCTTCTGTCGGTAAGGACCAATTCAATAACTGAAAATTTTGTATATTGAAAATTAGGCCCATTATTTGTTTTTGTAGTGATTCAACGCATGTTCTCATCTTAAGTGCGCCAACGGACTTTACGATTTGTATTCGGGGATTGTCGATCCTTTTATTTTCATTCATTAATAGAGTCGACTTTTCTTGTCAGTAAAAGGCTACTGTGTTTACATGATAAACAAAATAATACCTAGTTACTTGTAGATATGAAATTTCTCTTGTCATATTCAACTCCACATCTCACTTGTGAGCTATCGAGTTAAACTCTCGAAGGGAAATTCCATATCTACGCGCGCCCATGTATTATTCTCCATTTATTTACTTATTTATTTCATTTATAACAACTTTGTATGGATTAAAATGGTACCCACAAATTGCAAAAAAAATGTGTCCAATAGGGAATGATTTTAAATGAAAAAAAAAAAAAAAAAGACAAAAAATGAAAAAAAATTCCACTTACCAGTGTACTGTCGAGGACAAACACATCGGAATCCCTTTCCATGGTTTGTACTTTCACATTTGCCATGTCGGCATGGCTTAAGAGAACATACGCGCAGGCAGTGTTTACCAACGTAACCTACGGGACATATGCATTTGTAGGAGTCGAATTCCTCTTGGCACGTGCTGTAGTCTGGACAAGGGTTCGATGAGCAGTGGCTTCCCATTTTCTCTTCACAAACAGATGTTGTTTTGTGATTGACTCCAGAGTTCATGTTGATCTCAGTGCTTCCGACAAAAACCCCTACAGATATGGAAAGAGAGAGGTTAGTGTCTCCTCGTATAAACGGGTAACCGAGTTGGACCATTTCCGAAAGGCCCATAGCCTCTGTTTTAAAACGAGCCCAGATACGATGCTCCTCATAGGAAAAGAAATTATTTTGCAAACGAAGCTATTTTCACGAAAAAGGGGTCGGAAATGGCCTAATATTCATACATCCACTATTACCATGCTCACTCCAAAAGCACAGTTCCAACGCTTACTACATAAACAAGCACGCACGAACACACATGCACGCGCTTGTACCCACCTGCTCGCACACGTACACGCACGTGCGCACGCACATACGCACTCACACTAACGCTCCAAACCTAACGTTTAGTCTGTCTTGCCTTTCTGTGATGTTTCTTCATGTAAATAACTAACAAGTAATAACACGATTTATCTTGCAATTTGGTGTAATAAGCACTTATAAATTTTTCAAAGACTACAAACTTCACTCGCCCAACAGCTCGTGCAATTTTGTGGTACTGAAAAATTTACTCGAGCGTATTGACACCAAATTGCAATCGAAATCATGTTATTACCTATACTCATAAACAACTTTTCTTTTCCTCCAAGCTTAGGGAAATCAGTGCATTGCTACTAATTTAATACCTAGAACAGGCTACAGAAACATAAGCCTAACAGTTTAACTAGAGGAATTTGCTTAGAAAAGCATACCTTGTATACAGCCTCTAAATCCACCATACACTGCAGACTTGGTAGAATTCTTCCTCGCTCCCATGAAAAACTGTCTGACAACTCCAAGGTCTTTTCCACTGGATGCATCTGCAGAAACTTTGTAGATGTAGTCCATTGTTATGTTAAGGGAAGAATCTGTCCAGAGGATCTCGATGTGATGCCACTGGGTATCATTCACGGCTATGTGAGGCAATTGGAGAACTAACAGCCCTTTGTAGTTGTACGACAGTTTACCATCAACCAACTGAAATAGCAACGAAGTTCACAAGTATAAGAATGTTCAATGACTTTTAAAACATGTACCTTGATTTACATAACTTACCTCTAACACCGAAGATGATGACGAAAAAGAGGTTTCAAGCAGAGTTCCCGAAGGCTTGGCTGTGCGGAATCTCATTGAAACACTCCACGGAAGATTGACCCTTGAGTTGGCAGGCACCCTCATAAAACTCTGTCCTAAGAATCTCTTAGTGTATTTCACACCTGTTAAACAAGGAAGTTTGTATGAATGGTATCCATATAAGAACCCGTGATAAGAAATTGATGTTCTCCTTAGTTGGGGTATTTTAGGGTAACGCGACTCCCAGAAAATCAACGCTAACTGGAGGCCTGGATAATTTCTCCTCAATTTAACCCTTAAACTCCCATGAGTGACCAAGACAGTATTTCTCCTTACAATATTAATACGATATCGACCAGATAAGCGATGAAGATAAAGAAAAACATCAGTTTGGGAATAATTAGTAGATCCAATGCTAAATTCTCTGAACTAACATTGTAAGCATTGTATGGTTGACAGTGAGGAGAATTACAAATTTGATCGGGGAGGTAAAGGGTTTAGGAAATTAATTAACCCGAGTTACATCAACCTTTTACCTACCATAAATGACCAAGATATAATTTCTCCTTACAATATCAAAACAATATCAAGCAGACAAGTGACGAGAATAAAGAAAAATATCAATTAGAGAGTTATTAATTGATCCAATACTAAATTCTCAGAACTAACATCATAAGAATTGTATGACAGACAGTAAGGAGAATTAACAATTATATCTTGGCAGTGAAAGGGTTAAGAAACAGAAATTGCTGACACAACAGAAGACAGTATTTGAGGAACTTGGTCCTTATCGTTAAGGAAGAGAATCTTTCAACTCTGAGGATTGTTCACAGGGTTTTTGAAACCGGCAGATCTTCGTCAGATGTACAGTAAAACTGATTTTTCGCTCTTTTCTCAGAACTGTTGGGTCAAAATCTGGTATGGATCGATAATTCAAGGCGAAAATACCGGTGATTAAGTACGTGCATTTATTAATTGAAGATCCACTAAATCCGATAAACTCGACTATATATTTCTCATAACAAGGAATCGCATACATTTAAATGCTCATAAGGTGTCCTTTATCATGTACAACTCATGAACTGTTGTCTGCATCTTAGATACTAAGCATTTGAAAAGATTCCGTACTCTTCCGAACGCTTCAAACTAAAGTAAGTGCGAGAGGAAAGATCACTTACATATCTGCAAAAAAAAAAATTCAATACCTGTTTCACAGCGACTTCCATCATACCCAGTGGGACAGTCACACCGGCGAGAACCAAGTATGTTAAAACACGTGCCTCGCTCGCAAGGTTTATATGCGCACGTGTTGCCCATTGCTTTACATTTAGCACTGGTTCCGTTGTTGTACAATGGCTGACTGAGGTCCAAGAACTTGTGATCGATGTAAACATTCCTGATGCAGCCAGTAAAATGTTTGTAGAGGACTGGGAATTTAACTGGTAGCTGCACGAGCCCCCCGAGAAGAAGAGGGCCTGTCAGATCCAAGGAGCTAGAAAAGAAAAAAAAAAGATCACATTGTTGCTATTTGCAGTTCGCTTTTTATTCCCAACACGAAAACATTCCATACATGATTTTGAGAATTTAAAAAGTAAGTAGAATTATGTATAGGACAAGTAGTGCAAAAAGTGTACACTTGTGATCAAAGTGCAGTGATCAGGAAGTTCTAGCCCTCAAGATTACAGTTGACCCTTTGACTCCCAGAAATGAGAGCTCCAATTGCAGTTTGACATTAGTAATCTGACAAAAAAAGTCACTGCTTGGATCAAAAAAAATGTCAAAAACATCTTACCATAAAGGTCACCCACTATACTAAAATTATTGCAAATATTAACCCGCTTATAAATACCTAAAGCTCTGATGATGATAATAATAATAATAATAATAATAATAATAACAATTAATAATATTAATAATAACACTATTATCAGTTCGTATGATATATTTCTCTATTCTCAATTCTCTTATAAATTTAAGAAATAACTAATTCAAACAAATTGGAAATAAACATAGTAAATAAACATCAACACAGTTTTTAAGAACCCCAACAAACAAAAGGCAGACAAATTAGCTTTAAACAGAGCAAAGCCAACGAGTGGAACTCAGGGCAACTGAAAACAAATCCAGTAAGTAGCTGAGTGGAGAACTACAACCTGGGACCACTGGATTACAAGTCCAGTGCCCTAAGCACTTGGACAGTCCCCTAAGCACCTGACCAGCACCCTAGGCACCAGGCCAGCACCCTGAGCACTCAGCCACTCTGACTCTCTGATGGTGTGCATTTACATAAAAATGTACCTGTAATTTTCAGATTCATCTTTAATTTGAAGTTGCTGTGCTGCAGCACATGGGAAGGAGGCAGCTTTGGTCCCAAAATTCACTGCCACTGCAAGTTTACAGTCATCAACAATGATAATGCCAGTCTGAAAAAAAGAAAAAAAATGATCTACTGGGTAAAAAACATCTTGAAAAAGGGTTACTAATCCTTGTATGAATTAAATTTTTTCAGTACAAAGCAGACTCACTCTGAGATCAGCAAAGTAAAACACAACATAACTTTGGATAATGGATTGTAACAGGGAGTTAAAGGTGAAAGTGTTGCTTAATGAAAGGGTCACAACCCTTAAATCCTTCCAATATATGTACATAGCAGTTTACCCTCTAATTCCTAAGATGTGATTGTTAATTCTCTCCTCTTGCTGTTACACATTCCCTTTTAAATTACATGTAGTTACAAGGATTTGGTGTTAGATCAAGAAGACAACATTAACTGATAAGTCTGAGTATTCTTATTACCTGTTTGCAGAATTATGTATGAATACCACAGGGAGAAGTTACATGTTAATCACTTCTAATAGTTAAAGGGTTCATCTCATAAAAGCTACTTACTGAATTAAGAGCAAAAAGGTTAAGATATTTATTGAGTTATCCTTCAGGCATTTGAAATCAGATCATTTGTTTAGCCAATTTGTAGAATTATCTGACAATATATTCATTTACATTCTTTAACATAATAACAACTGTTATTTCAACAAGATATTACATCTACAGTGATGCAGTTTTGGAATATGGCTCTCCCTTATCAGCCTCAAATTATTTGGTTTCTACCAGTAATTGCCATGCCTACACCGGAAGAGAAATAATTCCAAAGTCTTTTTTTTTTCTTTTTTCTAAGTTAAAAATTCAGTATCAACAACATTCAAAAGGGATTGATATATTTTAGTATTTTCTCACAAGTTCAGACTTTTTGTTGTGTGATGCCCATTATTTTCCCATGATCTCTTCATTTTTTTAAACAATGCAAATTATACTTCAACTTGTGATTACTTTTGAAAGAATACAATGAATTACTTAAAGGTCATACATTCTCATTGCAAACCACTCAGCGCTATTCCAATGGCAAACAAGGAACTTCAAATTCTCCCCAATATATAGAGAGAATTTAACCTTATGTAGTCAATTTGTTCATTTGTATACACAGGTTATCTTGGCACATGTTGTGCATGTTCATGCATGTTTCAATGCTAAGTTTTTTCTCATAGCTGTGCCAGGTTGAAATTTTGAATTGCTTGTCACTGCAGGAGTTCTGTTTGTTTTTTTTTCTAGACTTAAAAAGCTTGTTGCTCTGAAGAAGCTGTGATACTTCCAAAATGATTTTTGGATTATTGATCTGAGAAGGAAATATTTATCTTCATTCCTTTATGTTTTGACTTTCTTTAAGTTCAGAGGTTATCAATGAAGGTAGTAGTTGTTTTCATATGAAAATTTCAAGTTTGTTTTTTTTGTTTTTGTCTTGAGTGGAGTTGTTTTTTTAATGGATGATCAAGAGGAAAAACAGGCAAGTGTTGTTTTTCATGAAAACTTTCTTGAAGTTTAGAGTTTTACCCTAATTGAGATGCTCTATAAAATAGTCCAGTAATATCTATCAAAATATTAGCACTGAGAAGCAGATACTCCCAAAGTTGATCATGTCTTTTGGGTGGTTTGTTTAATCACTGATGAAAAACATACGTTTTAGATTTTTATCAGGTTTTGGCTTCCATGTAGCAAAATTTAACCCAGATTGAGTGTGTGATTTCATGAAATTGTTCCTTAAAAAAACAATTTTTAGCTCCAAGAGATAAGGCTCTCTGATCAATTTAAATGATTGGAATTTGTACATTGTAAGGAATGTCAAATGAAAAGTATTGTGTAACATACACCACTCCAAAACTGCACTCTTCAAATCATTAAACAATTCCACAAAGAAAACAATTTTTGCCCATTTTTCTGATATTGAGGAACCTAACACATACTTGTGCAACCAGCAAATATCGGGGTAACATGAGTGGTCAGATATGTTTGAGAGGTGACCCTTGACACTTGAATCTTTACAACTGAAGTTGACATATTTACCCTCAAATTATACAGCAGCTGTTTACAGGTTATTGGCCACCAAAAATACATGTCACCTTAAGAGTAAAAAAGTTTAAGCAACAAAACCACAGGACACTCATTAACATATTGAAACCACCACATGAATCTTGCTCTAGAAAAGCTTCAATCTGTAGTTTTACACTTCACCTGTAGGTTTCAGTTTGAAATAGTTTATGAATTTAGAGTAACATCTAGTTCAGAACTTTGCAAATTGTAAAATACCAGAAAAAAAATCTACAGACTGTAACACAAAATAAATTGAATTTCTCATTGCCTCCTTCACCCCTCAACTCCCAGAAGTAACTAACATGTAATAATGATAACCAAACCTTATCCATTACACAGGTAATGAGAATACTCAAAGTTGTTATCTTGATCTGATACCACCAGATTCTCAAAACTAATTTTAAAAAAATGTACAACAGCTAGAGGAGAGAACTGACACTCAGATCTTGGGAGTTTAAGGGTTAACTGAGCAGGAGACCCACATAGTGTAGAAGGTTCGTGATTAAATAAATTGTAATTCACATTCATGAATTATATGGTATTTACATTGGAAATATTTTTCCAAAAAAATTCTTACCCTGTTCTGAAATGCCACTTCTACTTTATGCCAATTGCCATCAATGACACCACCATTTACATTTGATGTAACAATGACTTCGTGGGAAAACAGTGAAAACCTGAACCGAACTTGTCCTTGCCACACTTCCATTGCAATAAAGTCGTGTTTTCCATCATACCGTCCATTGAAGAGCAAAAGCCCACTGTGCTCAGTGGTGGTAAACTCCATCTGTATGTGTAAACGCCATCTTTGTTTCAATGCTAGGAAAAAATAAAGTCATCATCATCATCATCATCCCAAAACAAACTACAAACAGTGCCATTGGGTAACAACCCTTTAACGCCTAAGAGTGACTAGCATCTAATTTCTCCTTACAATATCACCCCTAAATCACACATTTAAGTCACTAGAATAAAGGAAAAGATCACCAGCTGAGGAAGCTCTTGATTGTTGTACATTAAGTCTCCTTGTCAGTAATTAAGGAAATGTACAGAGAACAGTACAGAGAATATGGGTACTGATGTTTGGGTGAAAAGGGTTAATATAAAATTACCTTTTAGAAGGAGCTACATGAAGGGTGGAACACTAATAGCTTAAACCCTTAAACTCCCAAGAGTGACCAAGACAGAATTTCTCATTTCAATATCAATACAATGTCAGGAAGATAAGTGATAAGAATAAAGAGTAATATCAGTTGGGCAATTGTTAGTTGATTCAATACTGAATTCGCCAAACTAACATCATGAGAACTGTACAGCAGACAGTAAGGAGAATTACTTTAGAGATCTGGGAGTAAAAGGGTTAAACACATGAAAAAACCACATGAAAAATTCTTTCCTCCAATACAAGGTGGAAGTGTTCACCTGGATTGGAATGCACTGCCCCCTAACATAGTATATGTGACTAATTTGTTTGATTACAAGCCATCTCCTATATTAATAATCTATTTGTTGCACAAGACCAGCACTTAACTTTAAACTTTGAGCGATTGTACAAAATCTCAACATTCAAAAATTCATTGTGTCTTAATTCTGTAAGTTTTTCTTCCATCCTCAATACAGTGTGAAATTCAGTCAAATTCAGTAAAAAAGAATGCAGTCATGCAGAGGTGGCAAGTTTTAAAAGGGGTGCTTACTAAAGTAAAGTAGAAGAGCTTATTCTAGGATTTATAGTACATGTAACTACAAATAAATCCTTACCTGGAAAGGCAACAAATGATCCTTTTTCAAAACTGCGCGTTGTCAGTTGGCACAGTGACCCATCAACTTCACTCGGATCTTTGCACTGACAGGTGAACCCGCTTTCAAGAACATTTTTACAACCACCATCACTACGGCATGGATTTGCATTTAGATGATTTTCTGTCGCTTTTGAGTCTGTAGGACACTTGCTCTTTGACATGTCAATCTCACAGTTTATACCAGTTCTTCCTGGATTGCATATACAAGAGTAGCCTTCCTCTACACTCACACACTTCCCATTGTTTCCACAAGGATTGGAGTAGCACAAGTTTAAACCTGTGTCACAACTTTCTCCTCGATAGTCAGTAGCACAGGGGCATCTGTAATTAGTTTGCACTCCAACTGAGCGGAATACCACCTTCAATGAGCTGTAGGTGTTGGATTTGTCAGTATAATCAGTGTGTGACAAGCAGCTCTTTCTGGATGTTGGTAGGTTGCATATTTCATCAACGCACAAGCCATCTTTGAAAGGAAGGAGAGTGACTTTTGCCATTTTGGAAATCTGTACCATATTTATGTACACCATGTCTCTCACATACAAAGGGCTATAAAAGCTAAAGCGATCATTTTTATAAACAGCCGCCCAGAGCTTGAGATTAGAAATATCATCCTCAAGTGGTGACTTTGCCTTGATTATCCTTGATTCTATATTAAACAATCTGACCTGGTAGTCCTCACAATTCACAGCAGAAGCAATTCCCCTCACAAGACCCTCATAGGATTTATCAAAGAATTCTTTGATAGTGACATCATGGACATCCAGGGTAAAGCTGTTGTTGAGCATTTGAGGTGTCACCAATGTTGCAAAAATTTTACCATTGGCGGGAAGGCTATTCCTTCCATCAGAAACTCTAACCTTAAGTTGGACTGGCCTTACTAACGTGTTGACTAAGACTTTGGGATTGACCTCAAGATAACCTGTCGTTCTGTTCAAAGACATGTCCCAATCTCCTTGTGATATTTCACTGATTTCATATGTAAGACGGTCAGAAACATCAGGGTCATATGCAGGTATTTTAAACTTTGGCGGCGTAGTAGAGCTTTCGTCTTGAACATTTATGACAACAAAGAAATCCTGAAGTACAGGCGAGTTATCATTTACATCTTTCAGTGTCACATTGACAATTGTTTCAACAAAGAATGGCGATGATGTTGCCCGCACCTTTAGAATATACTCAGGTATTGTTTCATAATCTAACAATCTCTTGGTCATAATCACACCATTTCTCTGAATGACAAATGTTAATGGATCATTGCCAGACACAATGCTGTAAAAAATCTCACCACCTTGAACAAGGTCTTGGGACACTGCTTTAACGGTGACCACATTGGAACGCATTCTCACATCTTCATCAAGAAACACTACATACGGATCTTTTTCAAATTTCGGTTTACTGTCACGAACATCTTCCAATGTTATCTTGACTTTCACGGTTGATTTCATTGATGGTCTGCCTTTGTCAGCAGCAACCACAGTCAGTTCATATTCGGGAATTGTTTCACGATCAAGTGACAGCAAAGTTCTGATAACTCCCTGATTGCTGTCAATTTGAAAAGCACCACCTCCATCACCTAAATGAGTATTGAAAAATACAACAACAACAACCAAAAATATTAATAGGAACACAATCATAAATGGCTTAATCAATACTTGAAACCTATCAACCCTTTAACCCCTAGGAGTGACTAACATCTAATTTCTCCTTAAAATATCCCCCAGAATCACACATTAAGGTCACAAGAATAAAGGAAATGATCATAAACAAGAGAAGCTCTTGATGGTTTATCAAATTCTCCTTATCAGCACCTAAGGAAATGTATAAACAACAGTATGGAGAATATGCATACTGATGTTAGGCTGTAGAGGGCCAACAACATTGTTCTTTTATTATTATGTAAAAACAAACACATTCAATGTTGCCATGGGTCTGTTCAGATCACAGCAGATGTCAAAATGTAAATAGAACAAAAAAATAGTTGCACAAGAAGCAGCCAAGAGTGTCACTGATTAGATTTTTCTTCACCCACTCTTGCTAAAACATGTTAACAAATTTTAGACATGCACCAGTGTTAGACAGTGTAGCTTAACATGAATTTTAAGTAAAAAAGATTTGGAATGTTGTAAAAAAAAAAAGCAACAGTTTTTACATCTTTAACCCTTTAATCCCTAAGAATGATAAACATCTAATTACTCCCAACAGTTTTACCTCTGGATCAAACATTGAGGTCATGAGAAAAAAGGAAATGATCATAAACCCAAGAAACTCTTCATTGTTCTACAAATTTTCCTTGTTGGTTGAAAATGTATAGAGAACAGTATGGAGAACTTGTATACTGATGTTAAGCAGCAAAGGGATAGGGATTACTAAGCTATAAATGTCTACAAAACAACAGGGAAATACAAATGAACACCTGAAATTGAAATATGTTATTGGACAGATTCTGTCTATATGCATTACATGCAAGCATTTGGGGGTTAAGAGAGGTAAGTTTCTAAAGAAACTATGGCGCTGCATTGGTGGAGGATTCTAACAGGGTAATTCATTATTATCAACTAAGTTGATAACGTAATCAACTAAGTTGATTACATACAGATTGGCCACCTTAAAGAATTACAAAGCTAATGTTTCAAGCCTTGGCCCTTTCTCAGAGCCATGACAATGGGCTAACACTCGAAACATCAGCTTTATACTCTTTATGGTGGCCAATTTATGTTACCAGCTCAGTTGATAAGACTAAATTACCCTATTTGAGGGTTAATTATGCATGTAACTCATGATGAAATATCAAACAGTAAATTAGATATATTTACCATTTTTTGCAAATGAGTAGATAATGGCTTTATTTGAACCCTCATCATCATCAACTGCAGAGACTTCCAAAACTCGTGTTCCAGGCCGTACACTTTCCAGAATGGATTTTTCATAGTTGGACTGTAAAAATCTTGGTTTGTTGTCATTTACATCTGTTACTGTAATATGTACATTAGCAGTTCCTTTAAATGGTGGATTACCATGATCAGTTGCACTCACTTCAAACCTGTACTGTGAAGTTGTTTCACGATCTAAAAGGCTCAACACAGTAATCTCGCCAGTTTTAGAATTGATTTTAAAGTTTTGCAGAGATTGTTCAATTGCATAGGTCAGTTTAGCATTCAATCCTTGGTCACCATCAGTTGCCTTGACAATAAGAACCCTTCCACCAACTGCGGTAGCCTCACTGATCCTTTGTCTATAAATACGTTGTTGGAAACTGGGCTTGTGAGTGTTAGAATCAGTTACATTAATGCGCACGCCTGCAGAGCTTTCCAATTGACTGTCTCTAGCTTTTACTGTTAACGAGTAGAATCTAGTCTTGCTAAAGTCCAGTCTACATGATAATGTTATAACACCATTACCAGAAATTCGAAAGCATCGTCTTTGACTAGGGATAGACATCTGGAGACTGTAAAAGATGGTAGTCTGCCCAAGGTCAGGGTCGGTAGCTGTCACCTGAACAATGGTTGTTCCAAATCGAGCATTCTCCTCCACTGATCCAAAATAAATGGATTTTGAAAATCTTGGAGGATTGTCATTTATGTCTCCCACATTGACAGTCACTTTAGTTTGGCTGCTCATAGGGGGCCTGCCCTTATCTTCAGCCTTGACGTGAAATACATATTGATTCACTGTCTCTCTGTCTAATTTTCTGGTAAGGTACAAGTCCCCAGTTTGGCTGTTAATACCGAATGGTAAATTGGACTCCACTAAACTGTAAATGATCTGTTGGTTTGTACCATCATCTGCGTCAAATGCAGTAACACGAGTAAAGGTGTGTCCTACACTCTCACGTTCCGAGACCATTTCTTGAAAATCAGAATTCACAAACTGAGGTGCATTGTCATTGACATCAATAAGGTATATCTCCACTGAGGTTTCGTTGTAATTTGGCGATTCACCTTTGTCTTGAGCCATCACAAAAAGTGTATGCACTGGAATGTACTCATAATCAAGTTTCTTGTTTACTTTGATCTGACCATTAAGATGATTGATAGAAAAAAGTTCCTGGTCATTACCACTGCTAAAACTGTAGGTGACTTCACCATTGGTGCCAAGGTCCTCATCTGATGCACTTACAGTCAAAACTAGCTCCCCTGTTTTGATGTTTTCAGGAATCTTTTTGGAGTATTCTCTCTTTAAAAACTGAGGAACACAGTCATTGACATCAGTAACAGTAATTCGCACAGTGGCCTGGTCTGTTTTAGGAGGGGATGCACTATCACTTGCCTGGACAGTAAGGGAGTATTGCTGTACAGTTTCTCGATCCAGATGTTTGTCTACAGTTATTGAACCACTACTTTGACCAATTGCAAATGCACTGTTAACACCACTATTATTAATGATGTTGTAACGGATATCTGCATTGGAACCTGTATCTAAATCGCGTGCCCGCACATCAAGGACCGTCTCTCCGATAAAAATATCCTCTGGTATGACTTTGCTGTAGGAGGATGATTCGAAGTTCGGCGCGTTGTCGTTTACATCATCGACATAGATGGTCAGATCTGCTTCAGCATACAACGATCTTTCTTGTTCGTATTCGGCTTTGATACGAAAATAGTGCGTCGGCATCTTTTCACGATCTAAAGAAGCTGAAGTTTTTATTAATCCCGTGTTAGGATCGATCCCAAAGAACGACTGACTGAGTAAATTCTGGGACGCTTCCATCGAGTATTTAATTTTCCCAGCGTACCCATTGTTCGTATCTTGTGCTTGAATCGTAATAACGCTTGTTCCTACGGGACCATTTTCTCTAACCTTAGCTATTAACTGAGAGCTGGAGAAACGGGGAGCTGTTTTCTGTGGTCGACGACGAAATCGGCGTACCTTCTTGGCAAAATTGTTTGCGTTTTTATCGATAAACAACTCAAGTCGCGCTACAAGAACTTGTTTATTTCCACTCGCATTCTCAGAACCAACCGGAAATGCCAACTCCACTACCAGAGTGTTTTCTTGAAGTCCAAGTAACGATTTTCGAAGCACCAAATAATCGGATTTGGCGTCGAATCTGAAATACTTTCTCCATGGTGTATCTCTAAGCCTTAGCGACGCAGGATCTTCTTCGTGAATGAAGTCTTTCAATCGAAGCACACGCGTTCCGACTGGAGCGGTCCAAGACACTTTTCTCTGAAGCTTTCTAAAGCAGTTTTTTCCAAAAATTGTCACGGTCAGAGGTCTTAGAGTCCTCACTGCTGAATTAAAAATGGAATTCGACGATACATAAATATTAAACGGATTAAGCTGTAGAGATGTGCAGTCTGGCTTGCGAATCATTCGCAATAATCCGTTTGTTGAATCAATAGACAGAATTTGAAGAGTCGTGTGTTCGTCGGGGTTCGATGCTTCAAGCGTGTAATTCGTCCATCCCGGTCTACTTAAATTAGCTAAAATACTATACGGCTCTAACGATGAATAAATATTAATAACGGTGCCGTCCACTTGATGAAAAAGCCACAGGCACAAGTGTAAAAGAAAACCCAATGATAAGCGGTCGAAACAAGCCATTTGGCGGTGAGTCTGTTGACACCGTGTTAAAATAAGCGCTTTTCATGAGCGAAGTTGAAAATCTCCAGTTCTTCCTTCAGCATACGTAAATGAACAACACTCGCTATTTCACTTTTCCATAAACACGGCCCAAGATTGGATAGAGCGCTCATCTTAGAGCACACCAGCTTTGAAATACCTTTGATCTTTACGGTTAGTTTGCTCGAGTGTCGGCAAGAGGTCTAATTTTGTTTGACTGACAAGTTTCAATTATTTCAGCAGCTAATTGGCTTCCTCGCACTCACGTGATCACTTTCTGTAGCCGCGCGAGTTATTGAACCCAAGGTTTGCATGACAAATAAAACTATTTGATTTTCCACAAGCATTCTTGTGTGATTTATTTGCAAACAAAAGAAGAACTAGAGGCTCACCGTGTGATCAATACAGCAAGTGCTTTCATTTCGACATATTGAAAAGTTTTCAAAAACATCGTTCAAATAAAGTACTTTCGCAAAATTGAAAAGATTTGCGCGGAATTTTACAAATTTTTTAGTGGAATTAAAATTGATTGAAATTGCTTTTTACAATATGTTCTGACTTGTATATTAAGGATTGGATGCCTGTCACACGAGATATCTTGATGATATTGCTTTGGCGTAAGCTCAGAAGTTAGTCTCGAATTCTTGCAGCTGAACCAAAAAATAAAAAATATCTACTATTGCACATGATTACTATTATTATTACAATAACGCAACCAGACCTTTGCCTGGGTCATCCTTCATCTGATTTGTGCTCAATCCCTAGATGAAAGATCGCAAATAATTAGCAAAGTGAAATTGCACTTGTAAACGAAAGCGTAGCGTGCGTGACTCTGACATTTCCTCTAAAATTCTTGACGTGCCAAAAATTTGCAGTGCGGAAAAAACTTTCTAGAATATTTTGTCAGGTATGTTGTCTTTACAAGTGTTTGTAACTTTGAACGTGTCAAGACTTGCTAATGATCGGTTGACGATAAAACACAAGAGACAGGATCCAAAAACCTGTGATATTGAGGCTGCCTATGATTTTATCTTAGCCGTAGTATATCTTCTCATTAAACAACGAAATTATTTTTGTTCTTTCCAAACTTGGAAAATTCAAGGAATAATTAAGTCGCTAATTAACGATTGACAGAAATACGATATGAGGCGAAATTAAATCAAATCTGGATACCAACAGGTATGAATTCGGAAGTAAATATTTAAGGCAGGAAGTTGATGCGACTGGGTTGTCAACTTGAAATTAGAAAAAAATGTGTCCTGAAATCTTACAAAAAATGACAGCGATCTATTTTGAAAGAAAAGTGCACTGCTTCGGCGAGTCACTCCAAGTATAGGCGTTGAGTGCAGATCCGCCTACACTTGCTACGCGATATCTTAAAAATCACAAGAGACTCTCGACATCAAAGCCGTAATCAATTAAAACAGAGCTTACGTTGATTTAAATTTAAGGCAATTACTCAAGAGCCTTAAGCGCAATGCAACTCACAAAGCATAATTTGGTCTGGCACCGACGGTCTTCGGTCAAGTGAACTGTGTTGATAAGTTCTTACCAAAGGTTTACATAAATTTGAGAGGGTGAAAAGTTTTCAACACGAGGTTTGTGTATAGTCACCCATAAAAATGTGAACCTCATCTATCAGGGCTAGGCTTCTGTGATCAAACAAACAACAGACGCACACAGCGCCGAAGATCCATTCTTCAAATTGCCTAACTGTTTAAAGAAAGATGGTTTTCGTCTTGCCACGAGCGTGGGACAAAGTAAAATTGAGTCATGGGTGGATAAACTTAGTGCGGTTATCACAAAAGTTTTGGATAATTCTTTATGAAAGTTTCAATTTACTATGCTTTTTTCTCTTTAGTTAAATGCAAGATGTTCAAACGCGATTCTCTGAAAAAAAATATTCTTAAAGAGAGCGATACATATCATAGCGCGAATAATTTTCACGCTGATACAGTTTGAATGAAAACGGTAATTTTCCATCTGTGATTTTCTGATAGCACAGCCAAGAATTCAAACTAAGAGTTCAGGAGCAGCAATGCTCATTTTTCATGTTTTCAAGCGAAAAGGGTAAAATAAAACTTCAAAGGAATTTACCGGCGTTATAGTAAACTGCACTGTTCCAAGACTGCTTTTTTAATAGTCTTCTTTGAAATAATTTTCTGCTGACTTCGGTCGCGCATACCCCGGAGCAATAGTTCTTCAGTAAAATGAAGTGCGGTCAGTTATTTCATTTCCGGTCTTTGACGCCGGATCGAATCAATGATCTCACATTTATTGTTTTCGGATATTATGATTGAAAGATCGGTTACACGCTTGACACGAATTATTCGAAGAGATTCCTTTTAGTACGTAGACAAAATAGATATGACAGCAGTACTAAACCGCAAGAATTTAATGTGTTCCATGACTGATATTTCAAACTAACTTGGAGTCTGTTTATCATCCTCCCCCTTCTCCCAGGGTCTTTCGAAGAAAAATGGCTCCCAAACGATGCACTCTGTCTCCGTCACTCCTATCTACCAACCTTGTGAACAAGGCGTTAATTGTTTTGTTTTCTTTGCTTTTTCGGTTTTTTGATTTTTTTATCGGGGGGGGGGGGGAGGGAGGGAGTGGAGTGAAATTATCTTTTACATTATTCCATATGTTCGAGCCTTTCTACTAATCCAGTGTTTCTTCAATTGAGTGTTTTTCTTCCTTCGAAAGATGTTCCGTACACCATGAAAAAAATTTCTACATGCGTCACTCGGTGGGCGTTTAGATTACATTTATTGCCAAGAGATATTGTTTTTCTTCTCTTTTCATAATTATTATTCCTTTTAAAATTGTTCTCAAGGGAAGTGGGATTGGTTAGCCTTTCACTCCCAGTGGTGATCGCTATGAATCTTCTTCCTATGATATCCATACATTATTCAGCAGACAGGTGATGAGAATATTCAAACTTATCATGTAGAGGTTGTTATCTTGATCTAACATCAAAGTCTTGTATCCAATTGAAAAGGAAATGTGTAGCACAAAGAGGGGAGAATTTTCAATCAGATCTTGAAAGCTAAAGGTTTAACCTCCCCCCAGCCCACCCCTGTTTGCCTATTATCTTTCCTGAGAGTAAGCCAGCCAACATATTACATCCGCACGCTCACGCGATTCTCTTCTTGAAAAAAATAGAAACGAAGGAAGCATTTTTGTCTTAAAAGACAGTACATCATAAGAAAATAGAAAAAAAGAAAAAAAGGGAAAATAAAATAAGAAACATTTTGAAATTCTACTGTGTCCCTTTTTGTCGCCAAGAGATGGAAACAAACAGTGCCTTAGTATACATATTTATATAGGAGACTATATATGTTGGACATTTTTCTTCTCGGCGCCTGTCGGTGGAGTAAACTTTTTATCTATTTTGGTTCATTTGCATTGTGGGCGTTAAAATTTCATTTTTTCGGTGGCCGCTTGATCGCAAATAAACGCTTGCCAATTAATGATGACTGTCAAAAAAATTAACAGAAACGTTATAGAAAAAGCAAGACGAATCAATACACACTTGAAAAACAAAACGAGACAATGATTGATGTCATGATTCTAATCTTTGATCAACAAAGAGAATGTTATGCTAATTTGCCGATCAGCAACGGTATTCGAAAACATTAAAGCTACATGAGAATTTACCCCTCTATAGATTATCGTTGTCTATTTTATCAGTATGGTTATTAGTATTTTTGTTATTTACATGTATCATCATCGTCATTATTTCAATTGTTATTGTTATTCTCGCCTTTTCTATCCCAACAGAGCAGTGTTTACCTATCTCATAATTATCTATTTTTTACGGAGGGTTTCTCCTCAGAATTATTCGCGTCAAAGGTGTTTGCTCATTTAAAACGCCTTGAACGTTTTATTCTTAACAGTGTTATAAAAAATTTCATAATAACCATAAGATGCCTCAGTTGCTCTCGATCTGAATTTTCTAACGTGTTGGATTGATTATCATGACGGAACCAAGTGATAATAAAATTCTAGTTATATAAACCTGTTTATTCAGAAGTGAATTGCATTCTCCAGATGGTTGCAAGCTTATAATTTTTTTTTCCCTCTTACTTGCTCTGTTCGAGGTGAGGTCATCAACATTTAAAGAGAATGATTATTGGATTCTGAAATACATCTTTATGCAAAGTTAACGGCACCGTCTTCCTTTTTTTTTGGTTTTTGACATCACGGAAGGAATATTTATATTCGCCGACTTTCGACTTTGTTCGGCAGGAATCTATTCATTCTCAGAGAAACATCTTAGAGAAAGGTAATTTTTTCTAGGCTATTTTTGTACCGTGTGGAACATTGAAAACATGGTTATTCTAAATATTATATAATTCAGTTGTTACCTGCTGATGATGTGCCGTGTATAATTGATCATCGCCAATGATCATCATCTCTATTGTTTCGACTCGGTTGTTAAATAATTATTTTAAAGCTCGCTGATGGTTTTTAGTACCATACAAGTACTGATTCTAATTCTGATCGGGGTGACTTCGACGGACATAAGAGTGTTGTTGTGTTAATATCATTATCTCGGTATATTTAGCATTTTGGGCCAATTTTTTTTTGAGTACTTTGCTTCTGTATGCTTTATCTCTGATAAAGTGCTTGTTAAATAAGCTTTGCTTATATAGTTCTAGATCTAAGTGGTCGTTATAGCTGAATTATATTCGCACATTTACCAATGTTCCTCTTGACAAGAAAAGGAAAAACTGCTGAAATATTTTGTCTTAAAATAGTACATTAAATAGGAAGAAAACAAGACAACAGTGGAGGGGGAAAAATTTTATTATTTACTTATTGTTATCAACGGACGGGAAACGCACCGCGCGCTAGAATGTATAAAAAAAAGATTTGTTGGACATTTTTCTTCACAGCACCTATCGGTTAAATTAGCTATTACATTTCGGTTAATTTTTATGTTATTTGTTCTTGGCCGCTCGTTCTAAAGAAAACGGCTAACTAATAATAACTTAAAGGCTATTATCATTTTCTTTTCTTCAAAGGCAACACTTAATTTTTTCTCCTTCTCAAGAGAACGTTCTTTTTCCCGCGAGTAACTATCTATTTTCTCGGAGGGTTTCCCTCTAAAACACCTTGCATCGAAGGTAATTGCTCATTTGAAACGCGTTGAACTTTTGATGCTGAACTGTGCTCTATCAAATTTCATATCAAGAAGTCTCGGTTTTTATCGAATTCAGTTTCTTTTACCTTGTTGGAATGAGTATCTGTAAGGAGCAGATTGGTGATAAAATTCTCGTTAAGCTTGCCTATTCAGAAGTCACTTCAAGTGGCTTCAGGAATGCTGTGACGAGCAAGTAACATAGTTAATCAAAATGTATTTATGAATAATGAAATTTCTATTCTTTAGTTTTCTCAGTTTGATACGAACTCCAATTTCTTAATTGATTATGTTTTACTTTTTCAGATTGTACAAGTGTTTTGAGTCAGATCACTGCCAAGTGCAAGAAAGGTAAAGTGTTCGTTTTTTTGCTCCCTTACAAGTTTATTAGAAATGCCACAATATTATTATACAGGTGTAAGTGACCAGAAATTACAATACAACAAAATAAAATACCGAAAAAAAAAAGAAAAAGAACAGTCATATTTTTATCATAAGACAGACATATCTAACACGATAACTCTCATGGACGTTTTCATAATTACTTAATTACTTAGCATTTCATGCTAGCAGCCGGCGCTTTCACAGTACCATCTCTTTTTTCTACAACTCAGTGCCACTCAAAGCACAGGTAGAGCAATGAATAACAAAGGCCCATACGAGAAGGACATACACGTATTTATGCGAGTATGTCGACGTATGTCGCTTGATACGTGCGCATGGTACTTCTTTACAATGTCCCCTTATCTTTGAGCTGCACTGTGTATATCAGAACATTTCATTGCTGCTAATGTCAACATAAAATCTTCATTTCAAGTTCTAATGGTGAGATATCAAATTGCACAACAAGTTTTCAAACGTAATTTCGATCGTTCCTCAATACCTTGTAACCATACTAGCATCATTATCACTATTATCATTGTTATAATTGCTACAACAACAACAAGTCTTTATTTCTCACAAAAATGAAATTAAAATGAAATAAGAAAAATGATTATAATAAACAAGCAAAATAAACATAGTTGAATCATTTTGAAGCCTAGAGGCTAGAGGAACCATTGGGTTTTCGAGTGAGCCCTCTATAAATTATTATTACTACCGCTATCATTATCATCATCATTATTAATATGATTATTTTTTACCTTTGAACTATTGGTTGAAAGTCAATTTATTTTTTAACTGTCTCTCTCTAGTGGAACAGGGTACTCATAAATATGTGTATTGTGGCAGGTTATGAAAAGTAACCACAATTTCTGTTAATGCTATTGAAAGTTGTGCTATATCAGTAGCTATATTAGTAGCCACATGCAGTCTCGGACTGCCTATCGTTTCTTCATCGGTGGGAGTGCTTAACATGGCAGCACAACGATCAGCGGAAAAGAACGATTTACTCATTAAAATCAATTTCAATTATTATTTACTAATTTTTTCGTTTCTACGAAGATTGTCATGAATCCCCAAGTTGTTCTACTGCTGATGCTGATAGCCGTCCCCTGCACATCTGCGAGTATGTTACTACTACTATTTCGTAATGTTTAACTATTAGTCAACAGAGTGATTCCTTGTGAATCCTTATAACCAAAAGAAATTTAGCATGATGGATAGATAACAAATTCCTACCCTATTCTGAACAGGCTTTTCTGGATCTGAAGGATATCTTGGAGGACTTAACCCGTTACTAATCAAACTCGTGAACCGTTTCTGGTCACATCTCCAAATTTAGACAGAACTGACTCACTAAGTACTAAGTAACAACCGGTCTAAACCATCCAAAGTCTCATACTGGCGTTACTTCGAAAAAATAATGAGAGAACTTTAAATTTCAGTTAAGCTCGCCGTGATTTCAGCATACCTCACTGTTATTTGCGATATTTCATCGAAAAACTCGCCATCTTGAAATGTTTCCATAAAAATTTCATCTGACAATAAACGTATATTTTTAAGGATGGTAATAATAACAAGGACGGTTAAAGTAAATCTCATCACATACTGACGGGTCAGTGAGCTTCTGAATTATGTATAATGTAGGCAATTTGTATACTCTAATCGTTCCGTGAGATTTTCAATAAATTGGAAGGCTTTCTCTCTCCCTTCATAGGCGCCTTCGGGAAAAAATATTCGCACGGGCTGCTTTTAAGTAAACCATCAGAAACTATAAACCAACAAAAAGGTTATTAAATACAGAATTCGATGAAATCATAACGGTGAACAGAAGAAAATTTAAAGTGGAAGTTAATGGTTATCAAACTTAGACTTTGATGAAATGCAACTGCACAATGTCCATCACAAAATAGCAGTCTCTAAAGGTAAGCTGCTAACTGCCCAATCATGAGGTTCTAGATTCTTACGGCGCGTGCGCAAGTCGTTAAGTAGCCCTTGTAATTCCTTGTCTATTTTTGGTAAAAATGTACAATGAGTGCCAATGTTTTGTCACCGGTCGTGTGTTCCTTTTAATCATCTCTTAGTTACTTGTCAAGGCGATCAGATTGCTTGTGCAAATCAAGAGAAGTGTATCTATGCGTCTCAACGCTGCAATAAGGAAAGGGAATGTAGTGATGGATCAGACGAAAAATGCAGTAAGTACTGTGGTCGATGGGTAACCTCTACTTTTGTACATCTTTATTTTTCATAAGTGCTAAACGTAAAAATGCTGTTGTCAAAAAGTAGTAATAAATTGGTAAGTAGCAATCATTTTAAAAAGAAGGAAAAAAACTATATTTACCAAGAGCCCTTATTTGCAAGAACACCTTCAAAACATAGGTTCTTACAGGTAACTTATACTTTTGAACATCTCTTTATTTTTTTGTATGAGCTAAGCGTAAATGGAATTGTCGAAAAGTAATATTAAACTGGAAAATTAACGCTCTTTTCAAAAAGAAGAAAAAAACTATATTTACCGAGAACCCCTCATTTGCAAAAACACCTCCTAAAGAGCGAAAAAAAGCTGTGACGTATATCATATGCGGAGGTAGTTTTACGAAACTGAACTGACTATTGGTTGAATGCCTTCACATTCGGCCATCTTTATACTAAGATCCTTAATGGTATGAACACAATTCTTGAGATGACCAAAGTCACTTGGAAATCGAATGAAATAAACTGTCATCTACGAGACGAACTTATTGTATCTTAACGTTCGGAAAAATCAAATGCATTAATTAGGAGACCAGAAACGATGATTTGTACTTTGCAACGTAAACTTCTCTTTAAGATATACTTTTCAAGCAAACCATTATTACGTGTACACGCAAAGAATGAACACTTCGAGTTTTCTCGAGTATATTGAGCGTTGGTATAATAATTTGAAAAGAGCTCTTCTAGAAACATAGTCATGCACCCATCGGCATTGCCTTAACTGACTGCATTAATTGACCGCGAAAAGGCGAAAATGGAAACGGTCACAACACAGGTGATATTGATTGCTAAATGTAGAGCTTGCGAATAAATTCTTCTTTAAAACAAATTTTTTCCGCTCATAATAAACGAAATTTCAATTTTGCTGCAAACGTTCATAGAGCCTAGTGGTATTGTCGTAATACTAAATGGAAACTGATTTGATTAACTTTTCCTTTTCTTTCATGTTTTACCTTCACCAATCAGCTGGCCGTAAGTATCTTTATTTAAATTCATTTGTGTGTCGTGTCCATGTATATTGCGGCTTAAGATTAATGTCATAATTTTAATGCACACTTCAAAGTTGTCATTGAGTTTTTTTATTTGGTTTACATGTAACTTTAAATATAATATATAATGTTGAGGATGTTTGAAGTATTAAAAGATGGTGTTAAGAGGAGGAATGAAACAGAATAAATACTTCGTGATATTACGCCCTCAGACAGAGAAAAATGGAAAAATAAATCTAACAGTAAAAAAGAATGATGATAAAAATTAAAAAAGAATGACACAGGAAGGCCAAGGGCCAGCAGCAACAGTTTAATTACTATTTACTATCACTGTTTATAACTGGAGCGTCAAACTGAACGTTGCATCATGATCGGACCACCAAGTTTTGACTTCGAAACTAAGGAATATCCATTGTTTCTGTTTTTGTTTGTTCATTCTCATTTCGTAAATATGCAGGCTTTGAATTTAAATTATTTTTATTATAATATAGGAAAGTGTGCAACCTACGAGTTCACTTGTTCAAATGGAAAGTGTATTAGTAGATGGAGACGTTGCAATCGGAAAAAAGACTGTGGTGATAATTCAGATGAATGGCATTGCCGTAAGTTTATTATTTCATTGTCACTGTTTTCTTGTTATGTAGTTGTCCTTTCCTCTAGGCTGATAACTAACTGTTATTGAAGACGGGCTGAGGTAACAAATTCAAGATACAAATATAAAAAGATTAAAAAAACAGAGCCATCCCTCCCTCTCTCTCCTTTCTTGTTTTGTTTTGTTTCTCTTTTCCCAAATAATCAACTTATTGATAACAATAACAATAATACTAAACGAATGAGGAAAGTGAAGGTCGTTTCGAATGTTGTTGCTATTGACTTTATAGGATGCTTTTCTTTAGCGACCATTTAAGTTACTGCTTTTTTGCTTGTTTTTCTTGTTTGTTCGTTTGTTTGTTTGTTTTTTTAAATAGAAAATGCGATAATAAAATCTTGTTTTCTAATGATATCTTTAATTTGAGATTGTTTTCTTTCTTTCAATTTTCGAATCATCTACGTGGATATATTAGCTCAGCGTAAGTGTTTTTGGATCTTTAATTCATTTATTTATTTTCTGTGTTCTCTTCTTTAATTGCTTATCAATATTTTTGTCTTTTCATAATTTCTGCAACTATTTCATGACCTAATAAAGAAACTTTTGTCAAAGAAGGGTTCGACAGCTACCTGCTCGGGGTGAACTGATATCTTCTCAGGTTACCAAAAAAAAAATTTTGGCAGCACGGCTTACATTGGTTTCCCCTCCCCAAGAGCAGAAAGCAAAACGCTTGAAACAGCGCTTGAAACAGTGCATACTGTTAGGGCGTTGATATTGACGTTTAAGAATTTAATACAAAACGCTGAGGAAGATTGTGTCAGCTGCATCATTCACTAAGAGAATTAATAGTGCATTTACAACGTTCAATGATTGTATATTGAAAAGGAAAACGAACTGGGCCTGCTTTTCTGGCACTGTATAGGAAATATCTCAATACTTTTCCCACCCTTCTGTGTTTCCCATCTCTTCTCCGGTGATTTTCCTGTACATTGGTTTTTTTAAAATGTTTTTCATGGACTGCACCTCGAAAACATCAGGAAGTAAGTACTACTTCAGTTTCTTAATGTAGATGTTACTCCTAACTTATCACATGACCAAAAAGCTGCTAGCCACTGCCACTTTGTATCCTTTCTACCGGCTCAACACTAATAACGACAAAAGAAAAAAGGGGGCGTTGTACTTCATTAAGAAATCGAGATTTGCGTCGCAGCCTGGAAAATAACCCATGTTTCAAGGTCACTCACTGAATCCTAAACCTCAATTAATAGCTTTACTTTACCCTCCCTTCAGGACTCACTTAATTTCGCTTTTGCATTGGTTTGAACAACAGATGATTGTTTACATTAGGAAATCAGACTACTAATAGCTTTATCTTTATTCAACTTTGTATGCAAGTTAGCGTAGATTTGAGTCCACTCGAAGTTTAGTATGTGGGGTTTTTCCTTCTCATTCTCTGCGAAACTTGTTTTCGAAAAAGGTCTTTAAGGAAGACCTCTCCAAACTTCTCTTCCACCGAAACAAATCGTTTAAAAACAGTGCTCCTCACTTTTTTTGTTGCACCACATTGCATTAAAAACGTTTCAGTACTAAACGGAGTCGCTTTTTGTTCAGTTGTTGATTGATGGGCCAATCACTTAAAAGCTTTGACATTCCACCATGGGGGGACTGTCATTCGTGCCTAGGGTTAGGGAATCTGAGACTGGCCTGGCTGGGGCGGCGAATTTGAACCTTAAGTGTCGAATACAAGTGTTTTAACTTTTAATGTGGAGGTTTTTTAAGATAAAAAATTCACTTTTGCGTGCGAATGGCTCCAGACAAAAGTTCTACAAGATGAAGCTTATAAGGCTTGGTAAATGCATAGAATGTCAAGATCGCTGATTTTGCCTTTTACAAAAAAATTGATAATCAGATCAAGCACTTGATTATGGTATTGAAACACAATTTGGCCCCGGGGACGGAAATTTTAACGGACCAATTTTCAAAAGTTCAAACGCCTGGGGGTTGCCCGGGGGGAAGGATTTTGAGGATTCTAATTGATTGGTGCATAATTCATTTATTGGTTTACTAAGTTTTCATCTAATCTTCCGAACTTAATTGTTATTCTATGCTTATTCTACTCATGTGCGGCCTTTGTGAAATACACCAGCCTGTAAGTGATTTTTGATTACACTACTGAAGTTAATAATATACTTGTGACATCTGTTTCTGCTCCACTTTCCATAACATCCCTAAATACCGCAAACGCGCATAAGTAGCATAACACAGGATGGGAGGATGAGGATGGGAATTTGACTTTCTAATACCAGTCGTTGTAACAGAAAAATAGCTCAGTGACACATCTCAGTTGATGAAGAGGATCGAGGCGAGCTTTCAGTCCCATATGATGATTAATGCATGGAAAGTGTGTTAGTACTACCTAATTTAACTATAAATGTTAGTTGAACTGAAAAATATTTTTATAATACTTGAATTCTGCTTATCCCATCGTTTTTTTTGCTCTCGGGTCTCCTTCGGTGGATCAAATACATGTAATTACTTCAGGCGGTAAGTGAAAGCTTAGAACTAATTATTTAATAAGAAAAATGATATCTTGCCATCTCTTTTTTTTCGTTTTAAGCAGCATCCATACGAAGGCGCACTGTAGCCATTATACATTTCATTGCCATGTCGAAAGCAAAATAAAAAGGGTTCTGTGTTAAATGATAAAATTACAATTATAGTTAATCAAAATTTCGTAAGGGTTTCCTGTATTGGTGTCGGAAAGAAAAGGAATGGAAATATTATATATTTTTTTTTAAGTCATTTAATGTGAGTTATAAAAAAGGGCAGGTTGACTACTTCGTATTCCTTCTTGGTGGTCTTATCTTAAAGGTTGAGTTTGATCACGTTCTTCTTGTGAGTTTGGCCACGTTCTCCTAGTGAGTTTAATCACGTTTTCTTCGTTGTGATCGTGAGGTTGACATGGAACTCGTGATAAGCCATATTCTTAAATAAGTTAATTTGTTAGTCCAGGAAGAGTAAATCTCCCTGGTAATAGGTCGCGTTCGACACCTTCGTGTTCCCAGATGTAATTTAAGGGTAAACAGGTGATGCCCCTCATGTTTCGCAGCCAAAAGCGATTTGGGGGCGGTACTTGTGAGCGCCTTTCTTCTTTAACTCTTGTGACCAAGATGTTGTTATGTAACAATCTTTAGAGGTGATTTTCTCTTAAGATACACTTTCAGGTATAAATAATACTCTGAACCAAGGTTATTTGTAGTTTTTATATTGTCGATCTCGTTTCTGTTCTGGCCGATCTCAACCGTAAAGATATGAAAATTAAGGTAGAAATTGATTTTGTAACTGCGTAAATAACCCTAAGGTGCATACTCAGTATGTGGGAACTATAATACGTAGTCAAGCGTGATTCGCTAGTTGATATGGTACGATGACGACACAAGAAGATTGACGGCTTAGAAATGTCATTCGCAGTGTCACCTTTATAAGCGGAGACTTAGGAGTTTTCCCTGATATATTGAAGCTAGTCCCGGTTGTAACAACTTGAGAAGAAAAGAAATTAAAGAGGAATCAACCAAACCAACAACGAGTTTTAGAGAATTTACTTCTAACACATGTGTGTAAATAGAATTCGAAAGATAGTGAATTTGACGCTCGGTAGAAAAAAAAAATAGGGAGATGTTTTTTCGTTTAGTCACCAGCGTGGGAAAAAGAAAACAGTTCCTCGAGGCGATAGAGCCATTGCAGAGACTAGGGCTCAAGTTATTTAGGCTAAATTGAGTTTGATGCTTCTTAAAATTCATTTCTTGAGTAATAGAAGGTGATAATATCCAAGCCACTCAGTAAAGTTCGTAACTCGGAATGGGATATAATAGATTGCGTTAAATTGACTTTAGTGAGGTTAACGTCTGTTCTGTTTCATAAGAAATAAAATCGGGTTAACATTGACAAACCTGATGGAAGAAAAAGATCTTACAGAAAAAAGTCCAAACCATGAAGGATTCTTTTTTTACCATGAAATAAACTGCGAAACATCATGGCACATTCGCTTAAACAATTCTCTTTAAAGTAGTTTAATTTAAATTTATTTCTTTGTGATGAAATAATGATGCGATTAGCTGGCATTGTCGACCCTAATACAACAACTCCATGGCTCACTTTTCGTTAACAAAAGGTTAAGGGCTCATGCGGTAATTTTGAAAAATTGGTAATCTATCAAAATGAGAAAAGAATATTCTTAAGATTAAAGCATGAATAACTAGCTGCATTGCGGGCACATCTGCACCGCCGCGTTTCTTGCCTTCAGTGAACAACTAAGAACAACGGGTGCGGAAGATTCCCATAAGATAGAGAGACCATAATGTCAGCAGAAGATAGCGCATTAAATACAACTGTCAGGGTACTGGGGTTAAGTAAACATGGACGAGAAATTGGGCAAATTGAAATATCGATGTAGAAAGTGATAATCAAAATACAACATCGATAGTGCACCAGAATATTTCTTTTAAAATGGAAGTTTCATCTGCTCATGCTAACATGAAGGAAACTTATAAGTTGAAAGAGAGCAAATTAAGTGAAAATCTGGCAATTTCTGCAAGCTTCCTTCATGTTCAGCAAAAATGCTGTTGTTGACAAGTCCGCTAATAGGGTGGAAAACCGATTTCTATCAAACAACTTTGTCCCGCAATGAACAAGCGGAAAGTCTCGTATCTACCTGTTGCCTATAGATATTATCATAATGTTATCTTTAATTGTTGGTCATTCATCCTCCAAGCCTCCAGCCTAATAAACCGTAAAAAGTCTGATAGAGTTCTTATCTCTTGTGTTTAACCTAGTTTCATTAATTAGTTTTTAACATTATTGCATTCTTTTATTTAAATTACTCTTTCCTCACTTAAACTAACATTTCTTGTTACTTTTCTGCCCCTGGTTACTGCTCAATACAGCATGTGAGTATGATTTTAATCGTCTATTCGAATTGTGAACTGTTGAACTAAAACAATTGCTAATTTAGACACAATTTGCTGATTTATGATTTTTCTATCTTTTCTATTCTCTTTTATTATCTTACCTGACCTTGTGACAATAAGGCCGTAAGTAACCATTATTTTTTATTAACTGTCTTTGGCATTTTTGGTTTGACCGCTTATATAGGTCAGCTAATGTTCTTATCACTTTGTTTTATTCATTTAATTCGATTTTCATCGAATGCATATATATTCGTCCATCATCACAGTTTAAAACAAATAAAATGTGAGCGGTTTTCTGTTGGAAGGTAAATCTAATGTAACTAAAGTAAGGATTGATTTTTTGGAGCATCCGCAAGCCGTTTTCGGTTGTGATTTTTATTGATACATTGTCAAATAGCGCAACTTCAAAGAAGGAAAAAATTATGTTAAATGTACTTATCGGCTGGATGGGACGGCCATCATACGATGATTAAAATTATAATACATGCCTTCAGATGAGTTTTGGGACTAATTCAGGAAACGCGTCCGCTTTGAAGGGTCTTGATAGGTTTAACTGTCAGCCATCAAACTGCTCAAAGTTTAATCGTCAGCCGTCCAGAAAAAAAAAAAAAAACAGTCAAGTTTCAACCTTCAAACTTCAAAGGTGTTTTAGATCTTTCGACCTCAGCTGCTTGCCACGAACAGTTCTAAATGTCGAAGTATTTTACGAATGATAGTCTTCAGGTTTCCAAATACATTCACTTCATAACAAGAGATTATATTCTCATGCTTCGTAATCATTTCCATTTTTAACTTGGTAGTTCAATATTTGGAAATATCTTTCTAATCGATAACTTGTTGCCGACTATGTCACGCCACGCCTTTTCTTACTTGCGGACTCGGCGTAATTTTTTTGCGTTTTATTGGCGAGCGGTGACAAGAGTTAGGTGAGCGCGAGTCGCGCTCGAGGAAGGAGCACAAAAAAATAAATACTTCCCACACTTCCACCGTTCCTATGAAATTGATTGGTGAATATCATGTGATAATCGAATATCTTTCAACAAAAGCGTAGCGTATCATGTTCTATGGACGAAACTATTCGAGGAGCCCTTCGTTTAATTTCGAACGAGCTAACTGTAAAGGATAGGCAAAGGAAATGCATCGCTGATGCATTTACAAGCACATAGAGAAGTAAATTGGGAATGAGAAAAGAACTGACCATAAAAAAAGAAAGCAACAACAACAACAACAACTGTGAACAATGGGATGGGATAAATGTCATTTATGAGATTTATCCTCCGGAGGTAGCAGACGCACTAGGTTTGCAAAATTTGTCCACATACGCATTTGAAAACACAAAAATAACTGTATAGATTTATCTACGTTCAAAGATATCTCCTTCTTATAGGTTTCGCTAGCAGAGAAGCATATGTTAACTCGTAACCGTCATTTCTTTAGAAAAAAATGTTGCCTCGACATAAAACCATGTTTGTTGTAGTCTTCGCCGGTGTCTGGGGAAAAAATAGCTTGAACAATTGGTGTGGGTACAGGGTACAGCTGGTTTTGCCTTCCTTTTTTTGTACTCCTCCTTCCGTGCATGACTCACACTTCGTGGTCGCTTCGTGCCTACCTCCGTTTGTCTGAAAAACGCAGAAAAATGCGCCTGTTCCGCGAAACCTTGCCTCCTCAATGAAACTAAGGATTAATAATTTCCTCTTTCTTGTCTTTTTTCACATCACAACGGATGGTAACAAACAAACTCATCAGACCGTAAGTAGCTATTTACTGTATTGTGTACATTTTGGTCTTGCTGTTTAAGATTTACCAAACTAAATTGATTGAGGCCTTTGGATCGTATTTTCATAAATTTTGATTTGGATATATCTGGTCAAACCAGAGGCGGCCCAAGCTTCAGCTGTAAGATGATCATCTTGCGAAATAAGAGTCATTTGTATGGGAATATTTACAACTACTCTTAGGAATAAAAAAATACAGTCAAATTCTCAATAAAAATACCTCACCTTACTTCCGCAGTGCATCGCTTGTTATCTGACCGCTTGCTACATTAAAAAGAACCCATTTTAGCGAGTTATCCATTTCTAGGTTTATTAACGTAGTAAGCGGTCAGATAACAAGCGTTGCACTGTGGAAGTAAGGTGAGGTATTTTTATTGAGAATTTGATTGTATTAATTTTTTTTATTCCTAAGAGCGATCGTAAATATTCTCAAACAAACTCTTATAATTTCGCCATAACTTTTATTTGGCAAGATGATTATCTCACAGCTGGAGCTTGGGCCGCCTGTGGTCTAACAAAATTGTTCCGTTCTGTTCCCTACTGTATCATTACCTCAGGTCAGGTTGCACGTATTACAATATTCCTTTTTTCTTGTTAGGAAGGATTTGTTTAAAGTCTGTTCTTTGGTGTAATGATATTAAGTGCGTAATATGCCGTTGATCTATGTTTAAAATTATATAACAACAAAATGCAAGGCCTCCTATCATTCTTGTTGTCAAACGTCCAGTTCTTGCAAAAAATACCGCAGCATCATTTATATCGTTTTCTGCTTAATTTAATCATAGCTTGAATGGAAGTAACAAGCGTCTTTAAATTGTGCACCATACCTTAATACAATTTTTGTGACGACTTCGACATTCAAAAATGGAGGTTTTTCACGACGACATCGACGTTCGGATATGGAGGTTTTTCACGGAGTCAATCGAAAGTAAAAGCTGTGGAAAATATTGCCTGATAATAACCCAAATTTGAACGAACACAGCTTTCCTTGCCTTTTCTCTGAAGGTATAAATTAACGATTACTAAGCAAAAATAATTGACAACACTTCAGTGAACAACTGTTGTTTTCTTTCTTTCATGTCAACTGATGCTCAAAAGGGTGTAAGTATCTACTTCTTGTGCTACGTATGTTTATCCATTCTCTGATCTTGTTGTTTAAGATTAATCCTATTTCATTTAAAATAGGCCTTTGATTAGTATTTCCATAAAATCCAATTAGAACACTCATCAAGTTTTTTAAAACTGATATGTAATTAAAATTAGATTAATCTTAAGTTGTGTTTGTCACTTGTCACATACCTCTCTTTGCGGTCGCTTCGCGCTTGCTTCCGTTTGACCGAAAAACGCTGAAAAATTGCCTGTTCTGCAGATCCAGGCCTCCTCTATAAAAATAAGGTTCATGGTTTCCTCTTTCTTGTCTTTCTTCATATGGAAACGGATGGTAAAAACAAACTTCTTTTTTTTTTATAACGACATCAACATTCAGATAAGAAGGTTTTTGAGGGAGTTAGTCGAGAGTAAAAGCTGTGGAAAATATTGCCTGATAATAACCTAAACTGGAACAAACACAGCTGTCCTGGCCTTTTTCCTGGGGATGTAAGTGAATGATTATGACAACATTACAGTGAACAATTGTTGTTTTCTTTCTTTCATGTCAACTGATGCTCAACAGCGAGTAAGTATCTACTTCTTGTGCTACGTATGTTTATCCATTCCCTAATCTTGTTGTTTAAGATCAATCCTGTTTCATTTAAAATAGGCCTTTGACTAGTATTTGCATAAAATCCAATTGAATACTTATCATTTTTTTAAATTGATATTTAATTAAAATTAGATTAATCTTACGTTGTGTTTGTCACTTGTCACATAACTTTCGGGCAGCTGAGTAATTTTTGTTCAAGCTAGCTTGAAAGTTACAAGAAAAATAAGAAACAATAAGCTACATTTTACACGAAGGTGTTCCATTTTGTTTTTAAAAAAAGGAAAAGGGCCCTGAAACCGGATTCCTTTTTTTTTTTTCAATGATTCCGACATTTTTTAAGTACTTAATGACTTATCATTCACTATTCTCAAAATGTCTTTCGTGGTTTAGCTATCTTAGTGTGCATAGGGATACAGTTGTTTTTTCGAGTTTTTTTTTTTTTTTTTTTTTTTTCACTCCTCTTCTCGAGCGTGACTCGCACTTCGCGGTCGCCTTGCACTTGCCTCTGTTTGACCGAAAAACGCTGAAATATTGCCTGTTCTGCAGATCCAGGCCTCCTCAACTCAATGAAACTAAGGGTTCATGGTTTCCTCTTTCTTGTCTTTCTTCATATCAAAACGGATGGAAAAACAAACTTTTTTTTATAACGACATCAATATTGAGATAAGGAGGTTTTTGAAGGAACTAGTCGAAAGTAAAAGCTGTGGAAAATATTGCCTGATAATAATCCAAATTGGAACGAACACAGCTTTCTTGTTCTTTTCCCTGTGGGTGTAAGTGAATGATTACTAAGCTAAAATTATTCACAACATTTCAGTGAACAACTGTTGTTTTCTTTCTTTCATGTCAACTGATGCTCAACAGCCGGTAAGTATCTACTTATTGTGCTACGTATGTTTATCCATTCCCTGATCTTGTTGTTTAAGATCAATCCTTTTTCATTTAAAATAGGCCTTTGACTAGTATTTGCATAAAATCCAATTTGAATACTTATCATTTTTTTAAATTGATATGCAATTGAAATTAGATTAATCTTACGTTGTGTTTGTCACTTGTCACATAACTTTCGGGCAGCTGAGTAATTTTTGTTCGAGCTAGCTTGGAAGTTACAAGAATAATAAGAAACAATAAGCTACATTTTAAACCATTTTACATGAGGGTGTTCCATTTTGTTATTAAAAAAAGGAAAAGGGCCCTGAGACCGGATTCCTCTTTTTTTCAATGATTCCGACATTTTTTAAGTATTTAAATTCTAATCATAATACCCTTAGCTATTAACTATTCTCAAAATGTCTTTCGTGGTTTCTCTATCTTGGTGTGCAGAGGGGCACAGGTGTTTTTTCGTGTTTTTTTTAGTTTTGCTTTGTTTTGTTTTTCACTCTTCTCGAGCGTGACTCGCACTTCGCGGTCGCCTTGCACTTGCCTCCGTGTGACCGAAAAACGCTGAAACATTGCCTGTTCTGCAGATCCAGGCCTCCTCAACTAAACTAAGGGTTCATGGTTTCCTCTTTCTTGTCTTTCTTCATATGAAAGCGGATGGAAAAACAAACTTTTTTAATAACGATATCAATATTCAGATAAGGAAGTTTTGGCGGAGTTAGTCGAAAGTAAAAGCTGTGGAAAATATTGCCTGACAATAATCTAAATTGGAACGAACACAGCTTTCCTGGCCTTTTCCTTAGGGGTGTAAGTTAATGATTACTAAGCTAAAATTATTAGCAACATTTCATTGAACAACTGTTGTTTCCTTTCTTTCATGTCAACTGATGCTCAACAGTGGGTAAGTATCTACTTATTGTGCTCCGTATATTTATCCATTCCCTGATCTTGTTGTTTAAGATCAATCCTGTTTCATTTAAAATAGGCCTTTGACTAGTATTTGCATGAAATCCAATTTGAATGCTTGTCATTTTTTTAAAACTGACGTGTAATTTAAATTAGATTAATCTTACGTTGTGTTTTTTAATGAGCAAAGTTTAAGGCAAAATTTTTTTTCCGATGTGAAATGCCTTAGACCGCTCTTACAGAGATCGCCACTTAAATGTTTCTCCTTCTCCTCCCCCTCCTTACTAAAACGAAATACATGAATTAATAAACAAATGGCATTAAAACGATCCAATTAAACCGGGTTAGCTCAGGACATCCTCAGTGACAATCATTATCAATGATTTCCTCGCTCGTATCGTTGAGTAAGATTGTAGTAAAAAAGGGAAAAAAAATCACCTGATAGTAATCCAATTAGAACAGATCGTAGCGCACCATGCTAAAATCATAAAGCACGAGAGTATTAATTTACTTTTGTATCTTTTCTTTCATTTCACCTGATGCTCAACAGGGTGTAAGTATCTATTTATTGTGTTAAGTACGTTTATCCACTCGTTGATCTTGCTGTTCAGCTTCAATTCAATTTTATCTAAAATAGGCATTTGGTTAGTATTTGCGTATAGTTCAACTTGAATATATATACATTTTAATTACTTGAATTGAAGAACCTTACGCCACACAAACTTATCAGTGTGAAAGAACCCATTTGTTGCACCACTTAATTTTAGTTCATACTTGATCTTGCTGTAAGGTGAGCTCAATCCAACTAAATTTATTTTCCTCTGAGTCGTGTTTTCAGAAATTTGAATTTATAGATATAAAATTGAATTTCATTGACGTTCTGTACCGTTTTTCACTTGTGATGTTATATTTAGTTAAGCAAAAGAAAGTTGCTGAACATATCAAGGAATTCTTTGCAATGAAGTCTTTGCATGAAGGTTTTAGTACATCACTATGCAATGTTTCACTGATAAGTCACTAATCTATTTTATGATTAATAATAGAGTAGTAATACCTACAAATGGTTCTTATCACTTAAATTTGTATCATTAATGAATCATTTTAAAGTTTTCCCAATCAGTGAAACTATTGGCAGCTTTATTAAAGCAACATAGCGAATTTCTGAAATGCGGGAAATTAGGTAACCCTAAGAATAGACCGTGTTGTTCTAAATGGGGCACATGGAACTTTCATACGTGAAAATTTAGATAAAGCGATAGTTAGAAAAATATATTAGCTCATTAGCTCTTGCATTCAATACTAACAATTTTTTCTTTTATCATTATTTCTCTCTATTTTCCAAAATGAAATTAATCTCCAGGCTGTAAGTACCCACCATTTTATTTATTTACGCGTATCACAGACATTCTATCGTACGTACATGCGAAAAATGTTTTGAAGTCAGCCGTAACCTTACAACACTAATTCTGCTTCTTTTATTTCCTTTTCCTCCCTCACTCTTACCGGATATATCAAGATGGTAAGCGATTTTTACGTTCATCATCAAAATGAACTTTGATCGGTAACACGATTTACTCAGGCGCTCCGTAGTGGGGTCGGTTCGTTTTCAAATCGCTGTCAAGAATGTAAGGAACAAGTGTGAGTGCAAGTATTTCACATCAAGCGTTCAAGAACTACTAGAAAAATATGAGAAGTTACTCTGCTGTGTGGAAGTGATAACTCTTCCAAGTACCTTCTACGCGTTTTTAACTTGCCTTATGTAATTTATACATGTGCGATAAATAATGGAAATAGGACTGAGTGGATTCCAATTCGGTCTGTAACCATACGAGTGATTATCAAAATCGGAAGACCGTGCAGTGGGAGTCGGATTTGTTAATTACGATTATGATTACAGATAGAATTGGACGACTTGAATTCCTGTTTTCAATTAGTCAGAACTGTGACAAAATTTGAGAAGGATGATAGACATCAGTTGTACGTTTTCATTAAAAAAAAACAACAATTAACTCGGCGAAATGTTCGACAAAATCGCTTACTGTCCACTTACATAACGTGTCCACTGTCCTATTAGACCATTTCATTACAGGAATGACGCGTGCACTGTCCTGTAAGTGCTCAGATCGAGCTGGTGATAACCAATCACGTTCCAGAATTTTGCTATGGTTTTGATTAGGGTGAAAATTGTGTGAAGATAGTGATCAGAACTCCCCATTAGGAGCGCCTGAGTACACGCACAAATGCGTCTGGCGGAGTAACCCCCTTTTTGGCGGTTGAGGGAATGGAACTGATAGGAACTGTGTCACTTGACTTGAGAAAAAACTGGCTGGAAATGGTATTAAGATGAAATGTTAGCAAAAGGGATCAATATATCCCCCTCCCTGATACTAAACTAAGTTGTGTAAATTATCATTAACCTTTATTTCTGGTGTTCCGCAAATGGCTAGCTCGTCGTTCCTAAGACCTCCACAAACATTATTTAAATTTTTCCCATAATGATTATTCTAGACAGACTTTCGACCCTTTGGACATCAGGGAATAAAACAATTTTTAATGAGAGCACCGTAATTCCTTAAAAGTTGGTAGGCACTTAATAGGACGCTAGGAGTAGTTAGATTATCCTTAAGGTCAGTTTCATCAAGCTATTCGCTGAGTGGAGTCCTTCGCTTAGTTTATCTCGCTATTTTTCCTTATTTAGTAAGTTTAGTAGCTATTTCGCATCAGTTAGAAAATAATTCTTCCTACAGTTATCCTGAACACTAGTCGTGTTGATAAACACGAGTTAGATTCTCTTAAAGGACAACTCGATAATGATAACTTTTCTCTCGATGATTGTAAGTGTACTCAGCATGTCATAAAATATTAAAACTGTTTCAGTTTGCACAATGATCAATCCAAAAAGTGTCCATTGGCAGCTGACGATTTTTCAGTGGGCAAAATATAATCAAATGACCACAATCTCTTTTTGCCTTTTTTGTTAACGGCTGAATTATGGATTCGTTTCCTCAAGCGACAGTGACAATTTACGATCTGCTTATGCACCGCATTGGATATCATTGCTAGTGTCTTTGTTATTGTTATGGTTCCGAATCAGGCAAAAATATTAAGCAAGATTCTTAAGCAAAGAGTAACTTGTAAAAATATTTATCTTCATCTTTTCTCCCTTTGAAATCTGCGTTGGACTACAGAACGTAAGTAGATACAATATTTCTCTTTTTCCCCTACTTTTGAGTCTCACTGTCTAAGAAGTCCAGCCCACTATTCGACCACAAGAGTCCTCCTACAAGCAGCACAAATTGAATCCAGGCCTGGTGTCGGAGAAGGACCAGTTTGGGATATAACAATGATTTAATCGATCTTTATGATAATGAATAATTCCTTCTTCTGGCTGAAATCAATGATCAATATCCGTTTGACTGACTCAAATACGTTTTAGCCTTTTCTGCACTAAAATTATACTAAGCCCCTCGTGATGAATCCAATGAGTTGGATCAAATGCCAAGGAGTTGTTTTTCATTTTTGAGTATGCAAAGTTAGCAAAACTTGATATTCGTCATTTTTTTCTCGAAGTGGGTGGTACAGTCTAAGCATCCATGACGATTTCATTCTCCTTTTCCTCGTAATTTGAATATATATTAGAAGGTATTATTTCTGCCTTAGTTTGTTTTTTGGTTGTTTTGTTTATTTCTTCATTGTTTTTTCTTTCCTGTACTCTCATGAACACGATGGAAAGATTAGGAGTGGGTAAGTACCAATTTTCTTTTCTATGGTTTTGGCTTTTGTTAATATAAATTCGAAGTCAAGCTAATGTCCAGTCTTTAGATGCTTATACAAACTAAGTTATCTAAACTCGACGGCTCATTATGTTTCTCTTTTATTTCTCGAGGTGGGTGGTACAGTTTTATGCGTCCAAGAAGATTTCATTCTCGCTTTTTCTCGGATTTCTAATAAATTAGTAGAAATTCCGTTTCAGTTAGTTTGCTGTTTTTCTATTTATCTATTCTTTTTTTCTCATTCCTGTACAACCATGAATATGATGGACACAGCACCCGTAAGTAAGTTCCAACTTTCTTTTCTTTGCTATTGACACAATGTCACTATAAATTCAAAGGCTAGTTTAGGTCTAGTCTTTAGATGCTTTGTACATCTTACTGTTTTTTATTTATTTTTATATCTCTTTTCTGTTTCGTGTGAACGAAGATACCTAGACTCAACGGTTCGTCATGTTCCTCTTTTAATTCTCGAAGCGTGAAGCGTGAAGCTAAATTTTTATCGAAGTTGGGCGGCTCATAATCTGATTTAAATTCGAAAATGAAATAGTAAAATATGTGAAGACGATCTGTCAACTTTGCCTAAACGGTTTTAGGTGGTCAACCACGTCCTATTTCTTTTCCCCAGTTATCACGTTTTGGATACGTACTACACCAAATGCGAAAATGCCTGACTACTCGGTCGTACTTAGTGAAGCTGGACCAAAGCGGGGCTACTTAGTCCCGGGGGGTTTTTAAGAATGCGGTTCTTATAACTTCATGCGTGGTTGTCGATCTAATCCGTCCATTATCACTATGCCGACGAGTTTTTGTGTTCCTGTATTCCAACAATAGGAAGAAAAATCAAAATGCAGGTGGTTCTCGTGAGATAAAAGCTCTTTCTGAGGAACCATTTCATATTTTTCTATCAGAGCACGATGACTCGCCAACGAATTAGCACCCCCTACCGTTTTTATATTCTTTTTAATCGATCGCTTCAAGGAGAATACATAGAAGTTTCATTTTCATCAACCACGGCTTGTGCCAGCCTGGTTACCCCCTTAGGATATGGTCGAAAATTTCCCGCGCTTTCCGCTTTTGTGCTTCAGATCGTGTTCTTTCAATGTTACCAAACTCTTGTCTTGATGTATTGACCCTCTCTGTCACTGAGATGGTCGGTTTTTCTTTTCTAAGTAGCAACGTTCTTAAAATTTGGTAAACTGCCGTTGTCATTTTGTAATGAAAAAACCAGAACTTGATTTAGTTGATATGGATTTCCTTCCTATCCCTAATCCTCCATGTATTTTGAAAGGAATAGCATCTTAAGACGAAAAAAAAAGGTCGCAGTTTGTCATTGGAGTGAATACACCATTTAGATGTACAACTATTTTTTTTTCTCACGATGTTGTTAGTGCAACTTTCTGTTAGAGAATTGATCTGCTATTGTGAAAGTATTTAGATCTCCATGCTCAAGAGGTCCGCGATCTGACCTGGTACTAGTGGCATGAAGTTGGGTGGGCTAGAATCGTTCTCCAGTTTCTGTAAAGCTGTTTATACAGCTGACTCGATCGAAAAGTTTGTCAACAGTTCCATAGATCCCGAAACGCATTATACTGCTTAGTCTGGAGCCCTTTTCTAATTTCGGCAACAGTCACCGCTGGATCAGTGCAGGATAGTCTCTTGCAAGATCTGTATTTTGAAAGAAAATGGCAGAGTCCAGTGAGCCCTGAGCAATTAGTAATGGCAATGGGACTAAGGGGTTTCTAATTCGGTCCGTAATCATACGAGTGATTATCAAAATGGGACGACCGCACAACTTTCCTAATTTGTTTTCTTTATTTTCCTTTTAATCTCGTGCATTGGCCCTCACTTCTCAAATCAGAGTGTAAGTAGCGTTTTTGTTGTCTAATCATTTTCTCTCGTCATTAGTAAAGATAATGGTTAATGTCTAAGGAAATCTATGAACATTGTTTCTATTAAACAAGAAAGTGGTTAAATAATGGTAATGGGACTAAGTACAATGAAATGAGAAAGAATACTTCCCATGTGGTACTGATACACCTCGCCACAAAGGACCGAAATTCAATTTCCTGTTCTTCATTGATATCTGGGTTTTACTAATTAAATTTAGTCGCTGTTTCGCTTTGTTTACTTTCATCTTTCGTTTCTTTTCCCTTTTCATTTGATTGAGGCCACCACTTCTCAATTATTATCCTGCACGTTGTGATAAAGAAAAAACACATAAATAGTGAGATATATCTTCGTGTTGCATTTGATAATTCCATGTTATAAACTAACTGTAGTTTTTGCTCTAGAGTGTTTACTTTCTTAATTGGTTTTCTTTATTTTCCTTTTAATCTGGTGCATTGGCCCCCACCTGTCAATTCAGATGGTAAGTAACGTTTTCGTTGTTTAATAATTTTCTCTTGTCATTAGTAAAGATAATGGTTAATGTCTAAGTAAATGGGTGTACATGGTTTCTATTACGTTTAAATTGCCCGAAACAAGTGGAATATCTAGATTGACACCGCTCAACAAGTGAAATGAGGCACGAGATTCGCTTGCTTGTTTGTAACTGATAATTGAGTTTCATCGATTACTTGTATTTTTTAGTTGATTAATGTCCATCGCATTCTGTTAGTGTGAGAGAGACTCGTTGGAAGTGCATTTTTCGAGCTAAATTTTTAGCCCAAGGATTTGTTGTGAGGGCTCTAATGCCCCAGGGATGAGTCGGAAGCACGAACCACTCTGTATTCTTGAATAACTTATTAGTGAGCCTCATGTACTGTGAAAGTTTGAAAGAGATCAGTGAGATGGCATGTGTCACGCCGGCCCGGTCTTCTCGTGGACAGACTTATAGAAGCTCTTCTTTAGGAACCATTTCATATTTTTCTTTCAGGGCACAATGACTCGCAAACGATACAGCACCCCCTACCTTTTTTATGTTCTTTGAATCGAACTCTTCGAGGAAAATCCAAAGAAGTTTCAGTTTCATCAACCATGGCTTGTATTAGTCCTGTTACTCCCTAACGATATGGTCGAAAATTTCCCGCGCTTTCCGCTTTTGTGCTTCTTGTCGATCAGATCGTGTTCTTTCAATGTTACTCAACTCCTGTCTTGATGCACGGCCCACTCTGTCACTGAGATGGTCGTTTTTCTTTTCTAAATAGAAACGTTCTTAAAATTTGGCAAACTGCTGTTGTCATTTTGTAATGAAAAAACCAGAACTTAATTTGGTTCATATGGATTTCCTCCCTATCCTTAATCCTCAATGTTTTTTTAAAAGAAGTAGCATCTTAAGACGAAAAAAAAAAGGTCGCGGTTTGTCATCAGAGTCAATGTACCGTTTAGATCAACAACTATGTTTTTTTTTTTCACGATGTTGTCAGTGCAACTATCTGTTAGAGAATTGATCTGCTATCGTGAAAGTATTTAGATCTCCATGCTCAAGAGGTCCGCGATCCGAGCTGGTGCTAGTGCCATGAAGTTGAGTGGGCTAGGGTCGTTCTCCAGTTTCTGTAAAGCTGTTTATACAGCTGACTCGATCGAAAAGTTTGTCAACAGTTCCATAGATCCCGAAACGCATTATTGTGCTTGGTTTGGAGCCCTTTTATAATTGCGGCAACAGTCACCGCTGGATCAGTGCAGGATAGTCTCTTGCAAGATCTGTATTTTGAAAGGAAAATAGCAGGGTCCAGTGAGCCCCGGGCAATTAGTAATGGCAATGGGACTAAGGGGTTTCTAATTCGGTCGGTAATAATACGAGTGACTATCAAAATGGGACGACCGCACAACTTTCCTAATTGGTTTTCTTTGTTTTCCTTTTAATCTCGTGCATTGGCTCCCACTTGTCAAATCAGAATGTAAGTAAAGTTTTCGTTGTTTAATATTTTTCTCTCGTCATTAGTAAAGATAATGATTAATGTCTAAGTAAATCGGTGTACATGGTTTCTATTACATTTAAATTGCTCGAAACAAGTGGAATATCTAGATTGACATTGTTCAACAAATGAAAAGAGTTTGTACTCTAGTGTACTCACTCCCTTTTCTTTCTTTTTTTTTCTGCATTTTCTTTAAATCTTGTGCATTGACCCAAATTTGGAAATTAGGGAGTAAGTAACATTTTCATTCCTTTGAAATAGCTATTAGTTAAGTTAATGTTTTCTATAGGATTGGAGTCGCTTGAGGCAAGCTAAATATCTAGATTGACATTAATTAACAAGTAAAATGAGGTGCCTGTTCGTAACTGATAATTGACTTTCATTGACTAATTTTAGTTCGTGTTCTTGTTGGTTTACTGTCTCTTTAATTTCCGCGTGAGTTGATATTTCGGGTGTTTAAGACGCATAGTTTCTTCTCGTGACCAGTAAAAGAAAGCACAGTTCGAACCGTTACAGTTTGATGATCGCTTATTGTGTGAAAATCCAGTTACAACTCACCTTATCTAGAATTTATATTTTGCTTAGCATATCTTTGCTTAGAGCACTTCAGGGTGAATTAAACAAACTTCGCACAGCATGGTTAATATTTTAGTTAGAAAAGTAGAAAATCACTCACGTAGGAAAGTTTCATTTCAATATAATTAATATAATTTATAGAATCTTGTTTTCTTACAACATATTAAGTATTTAAGGGTATCAATTTGTTGCCTTACTATTATTATTTTGTATGAAACACTTAAATTCAGCTAACAATTTATTTTGTTGCCCTCTCCTCTGTAACATCATGGTTTTTTGACAATTTAGCGGGTAAGAAATGATTTTGGTTCATATATAGATCATGTTATTAAGCAAAACGTCAAAAAAGGTGAAAATTAAACAACCTTTCTCGAAGCCCTTTATTTTTATTCTGTTCAATTCAAAATGCTTTGACTCTCTTACCTTTGCGAGGTACATCAAACATTATCATGTTATTTTTCCTTTAAAAGTCAGTTAGTATTTATTGTTATCTTTTGCATCCTTTTTTGGCAGCGAAAGCAGTGTCACTTAATTATTTTATTATAGAATATCGATCGTTTTCGCGTACCTCAAAGTGGTTCATTTATTGGTGCATGGCACTCCGACCTCTGAGCTGTGCTCGGTCCGTACGTCATGACCTCGAGCCAAATACTTTCCCGTCCGGCCCTCCCACTCAGTCAATTAGTACACAGTATCTCAACAGTATCTCACAACGGCTTTAAACTGATAGTGAATTTCAGTTGATTCATTTTCTCTTCTTTTCCATCGGGTTCACCAACGTCTCATTGACACAACAGGTCGTAAGTAGCTTTTTCTTTACTTTTCCTCATTCATTTCCACATTTCTAACAAACCAAGTACTATTCGACAGTCATCATGTGTTAGACTCTCTTCAGAGTTTTCATCATTTTTGCGAAAGAGTAGATTTGTAAAAGAAAAAGCTTTACCTACAATGAACCGGTATAGTTTTCGCCCCCATCAATATTTTTTATTGCAGCCAAGAGTTGTACTTTGGCAAAATATTCTTTTTACTCATGGTGGCTACGGCATGTTTAAGACCCTTATCCAGTCAGACTTCCCCATTGACTGCCAACATGGTAACCATTTGAAATACCCAACAGGTGTGGCAAGTGTAATAGGATGCGTAGTCATACTACTGGCTGTTCCATTAACAAGACACTTTTACTTAACGATACCAAACTGAAGAACAATGTAGGCAATATCAAATGTGCATCACTAACCAACATATCTCTTTTTTTTATTTCCTACCTTAACGGGCAAACAGATCGTAAGTATGTTTTCTTTTTATAGTTATTTGGCAGATTTCACATGTCGTTTCACTATTGCAGTAACAGTCGTAACATATTTGCGTCACTGTCGCTTACTTTTGTAATAATGAAAAGGTACAATTTTCGTTTTATTAATATTATTATGGATGAGAGATTATGATCTTCAATAAACATGGCATTCTGATATTCGCCTTGCTTCCTAAGTTATGGTTGGGAACTTGTTGAGGTCGTTTTGAATTAGGCTCTTTTGGAAATATTTACTCAGTGTGAACCATAAGTAGATAAGGATTCGATTTTGATTCAGTGGCTCAGTTTACGAAAAGATTTAATGTCATCTGTGGTAGACTGTGAAATTGAGGTGTTACTTACTTGAAACTAATTATGAGAATTAAAGTCACAATCATGAAAATGGTTTCATATCAGAACTATTTGTTAAGCAGAGGTCTTAAACGACTAATTAATGAATATCAACGCTCTTGGTAGTTAAATAATTTCATTTTATTTATTTTTCTGTTCTCGATGTATTTTTTTATTATTCCTTGGCCTTGGCAATTGTGAAAAACGATTAGAACGTAAGTACATGTTTCGCTGTGATTTAAAGCATATCTATTTGCATGGCACCTTCACAGTACGTTTACGTCAACATATTTAACTAAAGTACAGGTGATAAACGAAAGAAAAAGTGCATAGCATTTCTCAATAAACAACTGAATATTTTGAGCGACAGATGCACGTTTTAATTATATTTTTTTTATATAACTTTTATTTACATGCCACCTCTGCAATCACTTAGCTGGTAAGTTGAATTTAGTTTATCTCGCGCAATTCTTATCCTTAAGATTTATGCTCAAGACAATTAAATTTTCCTTTAGTACTTAAGACCCCATTTACAACCGGACCGCATATGAATTGTTTACTCTTTTCGGAGTGCACGTCGATTAAGTGTTGTAAAAAGAAAGCCAGGTTATCGTCACAGCGAATCAGAACAACGAAAAATCATTGGAACCTCAAGAATCTCATATTCAAAGCAAATTTGGCATCGAAGACTGGAAAACGCACGAGATCATGTGAAATCAAATTTGCTGAGAAGCTGCAGTGCTTGACGAGGCGTAGTAAAACTCCGATGTTACCAAGGATTACTTTTGAAACCCCCATTGAAAATCGCTTTCACTTACAATAATACAGTTTCAACCAATGAAATTTACGCTGACATCCATCAATGTGTTTTAGGTTTACTTTTATGCTTTATTTTGAATTTTGAGCTCAACTCGTGCTTACGGTATATTTTTATTGGTAAAGACTTCCATAACTGGCCCCTCATCCTGTGATCTGCTAGTGACAGCTGACGAGGAACATTCTTAAGTTTCTGGAGAATCTTTTTCCAACATCGCATCCTTCTCTAGGAAATGTAAATTTAGGCGCTAATACTCGCTTTTCATTTGTTGAGAAAGTACTGGAACCTAATTCCTTTCCTAAAAAAAAAGGGGGGGGGGTGGAATTTTACGATGAATTGTTATTTCATAACTTAAACTATGTTATTTAGATCATTAACTGCTCCTCCTTTCTTATCTCATCTTTTCTGTCTAGCCAAAAGGGAAGGTAACTATCAATATCATCCGTTCCTATAAATAAATAACTTTCTTGTGGCTTAATATACACTATCGACTCCCTGCACCGGCTGATTACTGATCAGCAAATTACAATCGTAAGTAGCAAAGAAATATCTGCGTGTGTATCAATGACAGTTATTAATGTAACTATCCAAACGATTTTACTGATGTGGACAGTATCAGTATAAAATCAATACCCAAGCTCTGTAATAAACGATATTTGTATAATTATCATCAGACATCAGTCATATTTGGCTGATTGTTTGTTTGATTTAACAAATTCTGTTACATAATTATCGATTTCAATGAAAAATATTGACGTACCAAACAAATCGGTTAGTTGAAATAAACAAATAAATAGATAAATGGATTAACGTCTTTTTCAAAATTGTTTGTCTCCTTCACGGCGTTCTTTCCGGACTCATAAGCGGGTGAGTGCGACGAGTTCAGTTTGTTTGTTAAGCTTATGATGTGTTAGTCAAGTATTCCAAGGCTATATTAAGCCACTCACTTACTCACCGAATGTGGATCTTTCTTTTCATGTTCACCTAACATCCTCATCCTAACTGATATAACAGATTGTAAGTAGCCATGTTTGAACTATCATTTATCAGTAGGCAGGATAAAGGGTCGATAAAGACGGTTGAACAAACAAATGGGTCCCAATAGAGGGATACAGACATGATACAGCGCTTCTCTGTGGATCAGTGGATGTGTGTACTAAGATGTAGCATAGAAATAAAACTTTTAAGTGTTACCACGATTGAATTACAACGCTTTAGGCTTCGGCCATCTACTGGTGAAGCTTTAACAGCAAAAGTTAAAAATTAATGATTGGCAACGTTAAAATCCAAGTTTAACATTTTTGCACAGTCATCTATTTGAGCGATAGAAAAGAGCGTCACTTTCCCTGACTTTATAACATGATTATTCCCTGACAGATTTTGAGAGAACAAGAATGAGGCTCATAAATAGGCTTCAACCCATCAGTCTTTTTAACTTGGAAATTTTACTTCGAAGTCTCCTTGAAAATTAGAAACTGGAGATATCAACGATAATAATTTTTTTTATATCCTTCATGACGATGCAGATTAATGCAACAAAGGAAGTAAAGAGTATAGAGAAAGTAATAATATGTGTAAAACAAGTTAATGATTTAACATATGACTCTTCGTGCAATTTGTTGTTTTCAAAGGTTGTATGGCGTGGTCATCTTGGAGCAACTGCAAAGAGTGCAACAGCCAGTATCGACAAAGAATCGGTAAGTCACAAGAGGGAGTTTTCAGAATTTGGTCCGCGAAAGTTAAATGGTGGGTTTTTGCTATTGTTGTATAACTTCAAAAAACTATACACGCATTTATAAGCTTTTATTCAAATGGATGAATTCTTATTTAAAGATTGCAATAATAATTAGGTACCGTCAGTAGTTATTCTCAAAAGGCGTTTTCTTCAATAGAAATATGATGACTTTATCCAGTCGTTGATTACTTGTAAAAGACTATCTGAATAACCTTCCTTCTAGAATTCAACTGCTCAAGAACTAACGAGACGCGGCCTTGTGGATGTAAGTGGTGTTATGTGTAAGGAGAAAATAAGGGACTCATACGCTGGTAGCTTGAGTTGCACAGATATCCCATGGTCGTGCGTAGTTTAAAACCTTCTTTTTATAAAAGTTTTATAATTTCCGAATTGAGAAGCAACGCTAAATCTCCACTTTGTCGTGCGAAACAAAAGACATTTTGTTCATTTTCTTCGCGCCTAAGCGCTCGTCAGACAGAACTATATATATATATAAACATGCATCATCCATCACCTTTTTGATGCGAAAAGAAAATGTACATATTTCATAAGTATGTATATTTAAATTGGAACGTTTTTGAAAATGGGTGTATATATATATGTATGAATGTATGTATGACAGACAAGCGATCATAAAAACGTTCCATTAAATGTTTAAATTCTTCTTGCTATAAATCTAGCTGCACCGTTCGCCTCCAAAGGAAAATAATTCTACGAAACGAATAATCAAAAATAAAACTAAAGAATGATCTCTTCGTCAAATTTTAAGAAAATAAGGCTCAAAGAAACCTTTGATTTTGTCTCCACTACACAACAAATAACACAGTAGTGTACACCAAATAAGTTTATTTAGGGAAGCCTGCCGAAAAACCAACCCGAGGCATATATAGCCCGGGGAATGCATACATACATATATTCGCAACTGATGTACCATATACAATCCTGATATACAGTCAATTCCTTACACATTAAAAAAAAGGTATACATTACTAACATGCAAACTTCACCAAGTCTGGATTAACAGAGATGGGCAACCGCTTACAAGGACATAACTACGGTTATACAGAGGCCAGAAAAAACCTGCCAGAAAAAACCCCTTTGGGGAAAAAACATGACAGGAAATCTGGGTAGGAACCATGGCCCAAACTCAGAGCAGTTGGCAGCCCATCCTACGAGGCTTCACAGCTAAAGAAAATATGTTTTCAAACTAAAATAAATTTGTCATCAGCCAGAGGTGAACGGTTGGTTCTGAGGCCTAGATGGACACCACGTGCTATACTTTCCCTTATATACCACTGCATCATTACCCACGATGCTCGGGCCAAAGGCCCAGGCCTTGTCGTATCTCGTGCCGACAAAATATTTATTTCTGCCTTATTCGTAGACTCATTCGTCAGAAATACCATTTTTTGTTACTCTTTTCATTTTCATTTTTTCTTGTTATTTCTTTCACCTTTTTTGACTTATGTTTGTTAGTTCCATGCCCAGGTCCTCCTGAAATTAATCGTGAGCTCAAGAATCTATCGGCTACATATAATTCATCTCTTCGGTTCAATTGTTCTCTAACCGAGTTTCCCTACACCTGAGATACTCTGGACTAAGGATGGGATACATCTTGGTAGCAATAACACCCTCAACATTCATCAAGCAAGGCTGGAGGACTCTGGCCAATACACATGCAGTGCAAATAACAGCAAAGGAAGCAAGAATTTACCTTTTGGATTGAAGTCGAGGGAGGTAAGGTTGTCATTTATATAAACGAGTAAGAGCCGTGGTCTATGAGTCGATTTCAGTTTCCGAACCAGATGAGCTTGACAACCACGTATAGCCACGTATAACCTTTTTACGAAATTAAATTGTCTAGCGACTGGTTTTGACGCGTCCTTGTCATTCCTTTCTACGTCGCATAAGTGTTCTCGGAATCGGTGACCTAGCCGTCTTTCCTGTTTCACCAATGTATATCTTTTTACAATAAGTGCAAATTATGCAATAGATGAAATTGGCCGAGATGCACATGAAGTGATCAGTAATCTCAACGGATAATGTGGATCCCGATATTTTCTCGGCGTTATGAATGACAGGACAAGTTGTGCAACGTGCGCAAGCGCGTTTGAAAATTCCATTTTGATACCCATGGCTACGGCATTAAATTGATTCAAGAGAATATAAACAGTTTATATTTTCTTGATTGTTTTGCAATAGCTGTTCCCGAATGAAAAGTAATTGAGTGTTGGTGATAGATAGCTTGGAAAGATATTTTTCAGAACTAGGTTCCTTAACAGTATGTTGATCAAAAAAAAAAGGTTTGAGGGCCAGGAAACATTCGCCAATGAGAAAGATGGTATCTAGATATACAAAATGCATAATGAATAGAAGTTTCTTTAATGTATGACGGTAAAGTTTTGACGAAAGGAGCCATAATTTTGTCTAAATAGCTGGAAATAAGTTCGGTGGGAGAACTGGAGGCAGAGAAGATGGGGTCAACCAGGGTTGTTAGGTTTGTGGATTTTAAAAGTAAATACACGAAGTTCTAGAAGTGGTGATGGTAAGATTTTTTGTAATGGCCGGAAATTCTTGTTTAGTTATATAATCGTTTATCGCATTTTTGACAATATTTGATTAGTGGAAGTGATTGTTAGCTTTTTCATGAAAGAGCTGTCAGAAAGTTGCCGCAAATCTTGTTTTAGGTAGAGAGGTAGGCCCGCCAGACAACGAATGCGTCCCCTTTGTCGGCCGCTTTGATAATAATGTCTCGCATTTTTTAAACTTAATAGTTTTTCAACATGGCTATCAGGGCATCACTATCTAAGTATTTATTATTGAAGTTGGAGAGGACATTTTTGTAAAAAGATCCTTGTAAACTTTTCATTGAGTTCAAATTTGTTAAATCAGTGACCAAACTATAAAGAAATATATCAAACAATCCTAACAATACTTCATCATGAACTTGTACGCCTTTTACAACGGACAATTTGAGTGTATAAAATGGCAGATTTGACGTAATTTTTTAACGGAATGGAAATCTTTTGACTATTATTACCAAGCTATTCATCAAAGTAAATACTTTCTCGGAACTTAAAAAATTGGTAATTTAGAAAGATGGTAGCATGGGATGTTGACATTACACCTAACAACCAGTAAAAAAAACGACGAAGAAATTCATAAATAGGTAACTAAATTCTTACCTCCTTGGCTGTTGCTAGATAGGAAATCTTTTAGGGAAATAAAAGAATGTTTTGATATCACATTGGGCTGACCTATACCTTCCTATATCAAAAGTGAAGATAAATAATTCAACCTTAAATTTAAAATAGGCTTGGCAATAATGTAGTTGCTTTATTTTGAAACTAGTTAATTTAGGGTTGGATAAGGGAGGGGGGAGAGGGGGTTAAAATGGAAAACGCGACTCTTGGTTTAGCTTGGTGATCTTTTTACTTCAAGTCTCTCCCCAGATCACTGAGCCTCCGAAAAGCCAATTTCTTACGGAAGGATACTCTGTAAACCTTAATGCGTAGCCTCAGGTATTCCAACACCAACCTTCGTCTGGACTTTTAATAATGGTGAGCTGCCATCTGGTATCAATCAAACCGATCACGAAGGAGAATCATTCCTAGTTTCGCCAAGTGTCACGAAAGGGATGAATGGGACTTACAAGGGTACAGCAAAAAACAAAGCAAACACAACCAGTTCTTCAGCAACTCTGCGTGTTTATGGTAAGTTCAGTTATAATGATATTGATGATGGTGATGATGATGGTGATGATGATGATGATGATGATGATGATAACGACGACGATGATGACGTTGATAATGACGATGATAATGATGATAATGATAAGATGAAGAAGAGAAAAGGGAGAGAAGAAATTAAGACAAAAAAATGAACTTGTAAATCCATGGGCAATAGTGACGGAGAAACGGAACAGCGCGAAGAGAATTTAGGCAAACTCGGCCCATTTGTGGAGGAGGCAGATCACGCTATCTAACGGTTAAATATTTATCCGGTCAATGTGTGATAGTAAAACGTATAGCGTTATCCACCAGATAGAGTTTTTATCCCTTCGAGCGACCGGGGCCTGACCTTCAAAAAACTGGTGATATCAATGCTTAATACTTTGTCCTTGGATCTTCATGATTACACACGCAAAGAACTGGGTAGATCTGAGTAGGAAAGAAACGCCAAGGAAAAAGGACAGGTGATGGTGCTATAGAGAGTTGATTGATTCGAAATACTTGACGATATGCAATGTACTCCCAAACTGGAAAAATCTGTAGAAGTGACTTCCGAGACGGAGAGATCCAGAATCTCAGAAGAAAGCAAAAACGAAGCAAGACGCAAAAGCCAAAGTTACATACGACACATAATGATATTCTCTACATTGAACAACAAAACTAAAACAGAGGAAACTACTTAAAGCGAATACGCTCTATCCGTGACCGAAATCGGAGGTCGAATAGTGATTAAGCATTCGAAAGAGTTCCTTCGCACCCTCAATTCTCTTACATCCATCCACAAGGTTGATTTATGCCTTTTTTTAAATCGCAATGTGACTTAGCCAATGAGGATGGAGAATATCACAGAGTCAAGATTTACGGATTTACACACTGAAAAAGCATTAAGTAAAATGGTCTTCCCAACTGGTCCATGAAGCCGAGAGGCAATCAAATGGCGCACATCGCTTTTTTTACGTGTGAGGAACCGCGTATCGTGCTTTTTCACCCATAAAGCGTGTTATTCTTATCAATCTTTCACTGGCATAGTTTCCGTCTGTAACATTATAAAAATCGGCTTTCAGGACTGTTTATTAAATCAAATTCCTTTCAAAAGATGACTTAGGAACCTCTGTGGAGAGTTATGCGGAATAGGAAGTATGCAGAGCAAAAGAGGAAAGAGAAAGAGCGAGTCGGTTTGTACCAGAAATCTCATTGATTCGCTGCGCACACCTGTTCGATTTCCAATACTACGAACTCGTGCGTTAAAATGCCATACGGACAGACTTTCCATTGAGTATTCTCTATCGATTTAATTGTCATAACAGCTCTTGATTCTAGTTCCGTCTCTGATATCCACAATTTTCCATGGAAATTTAACAGTGTCAGCTTGAGAAAATGTAGTAAGTCCACTCTCCTCAGGAAGCGATAGAAAACCACCTAATGAAGTTGTTGTAGTACTTTAGAATTTAGACGGACGATCATCTACTTGAAATCACACCCGATACCGCAGAGCTGGAAAAGAAAAAACTTCGTGTTGCATGACTCACTTGTGGGGTCCTTTTGACAACAAGGGTGCAGAAAAAAGAACAAGAGAAGATGGAACATCATAAAGACTTTAATTTAGAAGTTCAGCGGAGGATCTGGGCGGTGTGAAACAGTAACCATGATATTTAAAACATGAGGGCTTCAAGCTTGTTCTGAAACTCTTTCGAAAACCTCACGAAACTCACAAGGAAACAGGCAATTTTTTTCTTTTTTTTTTTCATTTAAAGCAACCTGTCCAAAAGCTTTCCTATAAAAGATCGCATTTGAATCGTTTTGTTTCCATGTTTTTTTGTTTTGTTTGTTTTTTGGAGTGTTTCTAATGCAGCTGAATTTCCTCTTTTTAACGCAGGAAAAGCCTCAGCTCAAGTTGTTACAGAGACAAACACAGCACTTACGAAAGGAGAGGCCCTCATATTAACCTGCAAAGTCAACAAAGAAACACTAAGTATAAAGTGGAAAAAAAGATGGAGACCCAATAACAGAAAGAGCAATTATAAATACCGAATTAGATAGGAGAAAGAGTAAACTGGCTCTTATTGGTGTTGTGGAAGAGGACAGTGGTGATATTCTTGTGAAGCACGTAACAAGTAGGAACTGTGGCTCGCTCTGTTGTGACAGTAATATCAAAGGTAAGTTGTATAAGGAACTACATACAATTTCAGTAATCAACTATGTAGGGTCATCATTATAAAATACACGTCCGCCTTTTATTTCCTCACTAAAAATTTTCCAGTCTTTGTTATCTCTGGGAACTAGAAATTTGAAAGAAATTTGAAAAAACTGTTTTCAAAACGAGTTTAAACAGTCGCACATGAATGACATATTCTATAATTCTTTCACCAATCTTCTCTTTCTATCTGCCTGTTTTTGGTTAAGCAACATTCTGCGTCTGTTTTTCCAAGGTTGTTCCGCGGCGTACGCGAACGCGAGCAATCAGGACAACGTACCTCAGACCCTCAATAAAGCCATTCGATGTCCAAAGTATATCATCTCCACCTTGGAAGAAAACATCCACAAGCTGCATGGAAGGAATAGATGTCAAATAGGCAAAACATACCCTTGTTCTTGAGATCATCTCCGATGACCACAATGTTCACATCATGGGGTCACTACAGATGGACTAAGCAACCATTTGGCATATTCCTCTGCATCCAAAGGATGGCAGCGCCAAATTCATATGGTGCTTGATGGCCTCCTAAGCTTTAGCATCGCCGAAGGCATCTTAATCCCTGGCTGCGGCGACAATGACGTCCAATGGACCACGACCGCACCCTTATCGCCGTGCTTGAGGGATTTGAACAATGTCATGTCAAGCTGAATGTCAACAAGGTGAAATTCCTTATTTGCAAAGCCACCTTCATGAGCCATGTTACCACTATGGATGGCCTCCAGCCCAACCCTGTCACAATTAAAGCTATAATCGCCATGCCCACTCCAAACGAAAGCCAAGCAGTGCATCAATTCTTAGGGGCTCCCAACTTCAATGGCAAAACCTCCCAACTTAGCAGCGTCACCCAACTTCAATGAAACCTCAGCAAAAAGGACATGCCGTCCCTATGGTCAACAAGGCACCAGCAAACCTTTGATTCAGCAAAAGTCCTAGCCACCTCTGCAGCATGCCTGGCATACTTTGACGTAACTTCAAGTGGACACCTCAGACTATGGCCAAGGAGCTGCCCTCTTACAACCCATCAAACCAGACAGTAGCAGCGCCCTTGACGAGTCTTCTACGATCAATTGCGTACAGCAAAAGGCCTAACCACTACCGAGAAGCGCTATGCACAAATCGAAAAGGAGTGCCTGGCCAATCCAACACAGAGTCTACACAGACCACCAACCACTTCAGTCGATCTTCAAAGGACCTCACCTTAGCGCCTAAATTTCTGCAGAGGATTTTGCTTCTCCTACAGCGTTACGACTTTACTGTTGTGTACAGAAAAGGTTCTCTCTTGCATTTAGCAGACACCGTATCCAGAGCCCCATGTCAAGACGAAGCCGTCAATCCATTCATGTCGGACACCTTCCTATGTTTCACGTTCATCTTGCTCGCTTGGACCCCCACCTCAGCGCCCTATCGATATCACTCGCGAGCAACTACGCAATGCCACATCATCATGCACTTGCTGCAGCATTAACCCCTCAACGGTTCGCGAAGAACTCAGCATTGTAAATGCTATTCTTCTTAATTCTACTCGCCATCGTCCCTACCTCTCTCAGACCAAGTATGCTGAGCAAAGTGGCGGCCTGCTTTCCCAGTGTGGAAAGCAAGCTGCCACTGATCATACTATCCCCTCCTGTCCCTACACGACCTTGGTAGTTCATCTCGCAAGATCTATTTGAGTTCCAACAAAAGCAGTACCTAGTCACCGTAGACCATTACAGTGATTTCTATGAGTTGGAACAGCTGATAAACACTCAATCTACCATCTTCGTGCTCACCAAAGCCCATATTTGCCCGCCACGGCCATCCCAGTAAGTTGGTTGACAGACAATGACCGAAAGCCAAAGAAGTTTAATGGACAACCGAACCTTAATAGAGAAGTGGGCTGACAGAGTACAACCTCACAAGAGCACTCCATATCCTCAGGGCCCTTCCTTTTGTCCATTTTTTCGTCTGTTTTCTTGTTATTATCTTGTTATTATTGAAAACAATGGGTCACATTAATTTTGTCTTGGACTTCGGAGAAATATTTGTTGTATTTATAGGTATGATATATGTTTTTTTTTGGCGACGGGAGGATTGTCATGTCATCGTTGCGTTACTCGCGCATGATTGCATCACATTCTAAAGTTCCCGTATCAACGCGTGCTCGCGGGGTATGAATAAATTAGTCATAATGTCTGCCCACGTATTTATTCATCGTCAATCTAGATAGTATACTGCCTAACAAGCACACTTATAATTTCCATCTATTTTATTTTTAAGTGTATAAATAAGCTCTCTAGAGTCAGAATCTCATTCTTAATTTGACTATTTTTTCATTGTATTTTTTATAATGTTCGCCGAGTGCTTTCCTTTGAGCGGTTGCCTATTTACACGTTTTTTCTCGTGAGATATAGTTTTGTCTTCTTCACCAAGACTTTGGTAAAGTATTCGTAAGAGAGTTGTCAAAGGCGGACATTAGTGCAACTGTTTATAGTGGCTACAACAATATCGACGGTTTCGACTCTTCACGAGTCTCTTCAGCTTTTGTTTGAAGATGGTGTTGCAATAGCAAGGTCTTTCAGGGAAAGGTAGAGTGGTGTTCTCAATTCCGTTCCCGAGTGGAAATTGCTTCTGTGACTTTTTATACGTAGATCGTTAGGCTTGAGGATCGAGTTTCCATTATTCCTATTGGTCTTTGATGTTGGTTAGGAAACCAATAAGGAGACAGGCCATTTCGATCTCACCCGATCTGAAGGTGAGAGTGAGTTGTTAGGAAGGCCTTTTCTGCTGCATAATTCGCTCGAAAAGCTACTAAGACTCATAATTGAAATTTGTTACGGTTTCCCGTAGTGTTTGTTTCCGTTCCCCCAAAAAGGAGGGGCTTAAAATGTTGTTTTTAAGCTATAGTTTGTGTATCGTGCATTTGTACATTAACTGATTATACACGTCAGAGTGTTTTCACATAAAGGACGGGGTCTGTCTGGAAACTATCAACATTAGAATCAAGTAAAGACAGACCGGCACGGATTCCCCATCGCATTATCGCCTTCAAATTATATTTTTGCTCTTACAAGTGTGTCTCGATAAGTTTATTGCAAAACCCTACGGCATCGCGCCGAATACCAAATCAATGAGTCTACCGTAACCAAATGTTAACATAAGCATTAAAAGTAATTATAGAGAAAGGTAGAAATATAGACTGCACCACTCTCTTACATACTTTTAACTTTTGTTAGATGATCCAAACACGTCGTCTGTGCTTTTTTATCAAATGTTTTTGTTTACAACATTGTTAGTGGATGGTGGCTGGAGTGAGTGGAACTCCTGGAGTATCTGTACCAAGCCAGGTGGTGGTATACAAACAAGACAGAGAGAATGCGCCAATCCAGAACCAGCATATGGTGGGAAAAAACTGCGATGGGACCGGAGCAATGCTAAGAGACTGTAACAACATGTTCAGTTGCCAAGAAGGTAACATACAAACTTCAAAATTTAGGAGTTCATTATAAGTGAGAAATCCTTCATGAATGCACAAACTCTGTATATGTATGGAATTCACTATGCTTTTCTTGAAAGAAACAAAACAAGTCTCCACTATCATTAGTACTACAATATAGGTACTAAATTCTCGGAGCAAGCTTTCGCTGATATTTGTGGTCGCTCTGTAAGAAGTCTGCACTATCTGCGCAATGGCGATTACAAATTTCGTTGGACTGCCCGTAAGCAATACCTTTTTAGCTAATGCGGTAATGCTAACTATCATATAATGATAAGAAAGATGTTTAAAAATGCGAGGGCCTCAGTTGCTAAAGAGCATTTTGGCATTGACCTGCTGGCAAAGAAAATCATGTTAGCTAGAAAGGAAATTCTTCCACCATAAACTGAAAAGAAATATTTCAACAAAGCAAGAACTACTGTTACTAGGTAATTATATGGGGACATCATCAACACAATAATTTACCTATGCTGGAGTAGTTAATGTTGTTTATCTTTATCCTTATTTATCAATTTATTTTTTTAACACTTGAAGAATTTCCCCTGCGTTTTGAAACAGAGAAGAACCCATCTGTCGGTACTATGAAGATATTCTCAAACAGCAGCTGGCAAAGCTTTGTACCAGTCAATGGGATGAAGCAGATGAAAATTCAACCTGCATGGCCATGGGCTACTATAGCAACGTTGTGTATGCTAATGGCACATGGTACCCAGAACGTGGCAATGCTTCCGAGATGTCCACCACTACAACTTTACCATCCCCACCACATGTCAACACAACTTGAAAAAGTAACATCAATTTTGCAAAGGTAATAATAAATTGCACTCATGTAATATCCACATAATCTCCAAAGATGGTAACTTGATAGATTTACTCACACTCCAGGGAAGAAAACTTTCCCGAGATCAATGATTGTTCATCTTCGGGTATCTTTTAGGTTCTAAAAAGGTATATATCGCTAAAAATCTAGTGAGTTTCTATTGTTTACACCCTAAGACGATTATAGTTGAATTACTGCCGAGAGAAGAACCTAGCTGCGCAGTTTTCTAGATTATTCCGTGAGAAATGCTTTAAAAATGAGGTTCTAGTTTAAAATGTAAATTACCCTTTTGTGTTCTCCGAAAGTAAACGTTTTCGGGCAAAGAAAACATGTCTTGAATGTTTCCAAATATTTTGAAAAAAATATCTAGTTTACAAGTTAAAATCAGTTACGAAGCAATGAAAAAGAGGTTTGTCGTAAAACATTGCAGCGAGGAACCACATCGTGACAACGAACGATGCGGCCAACGTCGAATAATGAATAATTTGCACCCAGAATTTCCCTTAAAACAAAACACTTAGACTGGCATGAACTATTTATCATTTCGTGATTTATAGCCATTCTTGATTCTTGATAATTAGTGTTTTCCATCTTAACGGATTGAACTTTTTGTAATTTCATAAGTCCCTGTTCGCTTGAATGGCGCAAATGTGGAGTATGGAGGAAGAGTGGAAGTGTTTTACAAGGGGAAATGGGCAAAGATATGTAAGAATAAATGGGACCTTCATGATGTCAAAGTTATTTGTCGTCAACTTGGCTTTGAAGAGGCTTTGGCGGAATTTATTGGGTCAGACATAAAGGCTGAGGGAATACCTTTTGCAATGTCCGATGTCTCTTGCACCGGAGAAGAGTTTGAACTTGCATTATGCGATCGCATTGATGGGAAGTTAAATATTCCACCTCAATGTCAATCGGATGACAAGGGTTCTCAAGCGTTGTGTCAACCAAGTAAGCAACTAAATTTTTAGGTGTGATTAGTTATGCTGGTTTTCGTGTTGTCAATCTTCTTCCCATTGACCTTCTAAAGTAGAGGGAAATCAGAGTAAATTGAGATACACAGATGACCAGAAGACCATTTCTCAAAACATTCTGCTGAAGTATAACTCGCGGACAAGCATATAACTGTTCGCAGATTTTATACTTTATATTTTATATTTCGCATACTTTGTAGCCCAATATATCCTAATAATTGTGGTGTAGTTTTTTTGTGAAAATGCATTTCAGTTTTCGAGAAATTATTTTTTTCGTTCGACCGCTCAAATATGCAAATTTTCACCCTGTTGTGTGACTTCATGTAACGAATTTACTCGACCTTCGATAATCCTGTCAACATAATCCTTTGTTTTATCATCTAAACTTAATCCCCTGTCATTATTGAAGCTGGCAAAAAATATGTACTTTTTGGTGAATATCATTGTCCGACATACTTTTCCTATGTCGAAAAGTAGCACCAAAACAAAGACAGTTTTAACAATGACCGATATGACAGAATCTACTGAGCTTCAAGCTTTAAAAGGCAAATGGATGGTTATAAAGTTACTGTAAAAATGTCCTTGTGTATTTATGTTGTTCTATGGTGAGACGAACTCAAAGTCCGGCACTAAATTTAGGGTGTGTTTACATTGAGGTGGGGGACCTCAAGTCGCCTGTCCCGACAATTTCTTATTTTATTTTGATCATGTTTACATGATAGGTGGGGTGACCCGCCTGGGCGGGTTGCCCGGTCTGCCAGATAGGGTAACCCTGTCAGCCGGGGTGACAATTTGCCATGTAAACGTCTCAAGGTGGGGTAACCCGCCTAGCCGGGGTTGCGTTCATGACAAAAAGCGTGTATCACAGATAGTGCACAAGACTTCTGGAAAATTCATAATACCATCTTGTGCAAAATTACGGTCAATACCCACCCTGTCAGCACCTAACAACCCGCTTTTAACTGCTACGCTGCTACTGAAACAACGATTAGTGGCCACAAAAGTGACATTCAAATATTGTCAATTCAACATAAAAAAAATCTTCATACAGGGTAAATATCCATTTGTGTTGGGATCAATTATTGCGTGACACAACTTAAGACCTGGCCTCCTGGCAAGAAGTAATACCGAAGCGTAATATAGTAACCGAAAGAGCTTATTGGTCTCATAAAATCATAAATAAACAAGGTAAGAGTGTTATGTTAGATTTTTTTACAAATTGTAGTGATTTATGCCAATAAACGGTGGCGAAAAGTAAGCAAATTTTGCTGGACTTTGAGTTCGTCTCACGATAGAACAACACAAAAACACAAGGAAATTTTTACAGTAACTTTATAACCATCCTTTTTAACTCGCTCTTGCGCGCATGCTCACTCGCTCGATTGGTCGATTCCTGTAAACTTTTTTTCGATTTTAGGCTTTTGAGTGCATTTGATAGTTTTTGGCGAGTAATAAACAAACGAAATGGGGACCTTTGTTACTAAGAATAGGGGTGGGTTGAAAAAGAAGCCAATGATAATCTTAAAACAGTTTATATTTTTCGTTTTAGTTTCAACAAGCGGCGCCAGCGACTGGTAGGCGTGCGAGGATTCACACTGAAATAAGAGAACAACCCTCGTTTTTTATAAAATTGTAATTTACAATCCTTGAACTTGAAAACAATCCGAAGACTCATTAAAAAATATCACTTACTCCGAAGCGCTCGGAGTTTACAGGTTTTCAAAAGCTCTTCTGTTATGGCGTGAGATTGGGACAAAATCGATCATTACATTTCGTATCGTGTGTTTTTTCTGTATGAATCAACAAAAGGTGCCGGCGACTGACGAGATTACAGGTTAACACGAAAATCAAATAACACCTAAACAAATAATTTTGGCTACCGATTTTCAGTGAATTTTAAAGAACAATTTTCTTTTAAGTTCCAAGACAGTTTGAAGATTCAAATAAATATTACGTACTAAAATGCGGAAAGTTATACACCACAGAATTGATAAATAGCCTGAAATGAAATTCTATCTTGTTCTTGATTATGCGTTGCCTAGCACGTGACCAAAATCTACCCAAGCGGAAATCCAAAATGACGGTGGCAGTCTGGGCTTAGTTATATCACTCAAAACTCGTTCCCGTTTAACTCATTTGATAAAGAAGGAATCATAATGTTTCCATTAAGACAGCATTGCCTTGATTTTCCAATATTTACAATGATAGACAGTAATTTTCACTTTTCACCCACATTTACTTCCAACCTTTTCTTTTGAACCAGAAACAAAAACGATATATGTTTAAAACACATGACATCATTCACCTTTGTCAAATGTAATAGCATGATCATTTCAATTGTAATGCCTTCTTATCCCAACGTTACTTTGTTTCATTGCTACATTAGCGAACACTGAACTACTGCTCGTACTCTAAATATGACAATCAACCACAAAATTCCCTAAACCAGATAACATAAAACATAATCCAAAAAATCATGTAAATTATCTGTCAATTCACGAGTTTGCTCACAGAGCACTTTGATTTTTTTTGTAGAAGCTCAGTAGATTCTATCATATCGGTCATTGTTTAAACTGTCTTTGTTTTGGTGCTACTTTTCGACATAGAGGAAGTATGTCGGACAAAATATTCACCAAAAAATAAATATTTTTTTGCTAGCTTCAATAATGAGAGGATTAAGTTAAGATGATAAAACAAAGGATTTTGTCGACAGAAATATCGGATGTCAAATAAATTCGTTACATGAGGGCAATATTCACGGTGTGAAATTTGCATATTTGAGCGGTTGAACGAAAAAAAAAATTTCTCGAAAACTAAAATATATTTTCACAAAGAAACTACACCACAATTATTAGGACACATTGTCTACAAAATATGAAAGTTGGAGTGAAAGGAAATTTTGGGTGACTTGCCGTTGCTTGTCTGATGCATGTTGACATTAGCTCTTAAGAATCTTACCCTCCTTTTAGATGATTCAGCTTGGCCTTGAGGTGAAATGACGTTAGCTAGGGTGTACACGACTTTCATGAATGTAATATGACTGCTCATAAAATCACTTGACTTCAGTTAAGGGTTACCTGATTTTTTTTAATGGGTGACATAACCATTTTGGATGCGATATAAAGGTTACATTACTTTAATAATGGCTGATATGACTTTGTTTGGAGTAATGTAACTTAGTTTTCAGTACGATAAGTTAAAAAATTTCTCAAGTTAAGCTTTAGTACAGGTAAATATATTCAATTTTTCTATCTCTTCTTGTAGTCACTGTGTTAATTACACAAAATTTGACTTATTTTGACAAAACCTTCCACACCGGACCATTTTTTTTGCAGAGAACAAGAATGTGTTGAAAGGAGTTGAACTCTATTTTGATATTGGCAGCAGAGAAAAGCTTCATTGCTCTATAAACAATAAAACCAATCACGCTAGATGGGTCATCAATGGGCGAAAGCTTGAAATAACAAACTCTACTTCTCAAAGAATCAGGGCTGGAGACAATGGTGATCTGTTCATTGATGATGTACAGCTGTCTGATGGAGGAATATATGAATGCCAGAGATTGGAATATGTTCAATATAACATTGTCTACATTAATGGTATGAAAAAACAAATCTTCTTATATTGTAGAAATAGGCTTAACATGCATGACAATGTCATGCAAGACAAGTACACCTCTGACCTTTCAAAAGTGTAGCTACGATATTAGTACTTTTCATTACTCCTTTCAACAGCAAGATTTACTGAAAAGACGTTGGACCAACAAACCTTTATTGCGTACGAGTCTGGCATTATAAGCTGTAGTGCTGATGGAAAACCAAATCCCCAGATTTCTTGGAGTAAGAAAGGAGGAAAGCCCTTAGACCCGAAACGATTCACTCCATTATCCAGTGGCAGCCTGCGTATTGGTCCTGTAAAGCCTAAAGACAATGGAACATTCACTTGTACCATGAAACAAACTAAAGGAGCAAAGAGGGTTACAAGCAAAGATAAAGACATACTAGTGAGAGTTATAGGTGAGGGACCAATGAAATAATATATAGAAGGTCATAAATTCAGGTCTTCAAATGTGATTAATTTAATTTACTCAATTTCAAAACCTTTTCGGTGTTCATATTCGCAGCTATGTGAGGCGACATTTTATCGTGAATATGTTCGTTTGTTTTAGTTGTTTGAAAGTAGGGTGTCATGTTAAAAAAATTATACTTAGGTTATTTGTCTAGGTGTAGTTCCTCGTCATAACTCAAATTAAGTGCCCTTTGATAAAGTTTATAGTTTCTTTTCAAACTGGTAATGTGCCTTAGTCGACTTCGGTTGGTCGTAGTGACAAATTCACTTTCTGAATGCAGTATAATCGTTTGTCTGGCCATTAAGTCACTTTGGATATGGATCGCGACTTTTTGACTGCATATTGTGTCTTCTTCGTGCTATAAGGTTGGTAGATATGCATGACCTTATGAAACTCTCTGTTTGGCTGTGATTGGCTGGAATCCCACACAGGCTTCGATTGGCACACTTTGACCAAATGTTCTTCCGAAGTCCGCTGTCGCAAAGTTATCCTGTTTTGTGTTTCTTGTGGTCAGCATCCATGTTTCTGGGATGTCTGCCCCAATGTCCAATTTATGTCCTAACAGGCAAAGTCTTATATGGATGGCCTCTTTTACCCTGCATTTATAATAATAGGATCACTTTCAATGAACTCTACTTCAGTCCAAAGGAGGTGGTTTCCAGGTGTCTTCTGAAACTGCAAAGGCCTGTCTTGGCATGTCGTTTCTCGATCTGCGATATTGCTCGTTTAACCTCACTTCCATAGGTCTGCCTGTTCCGCTGATGTAAACTTTGCCGTACCTACATGGAATCTTGTAAACCACGGGCTCTTGTTTTAAAGATGCAGCGCCATGGATGGCGGGTGTATTGTTACTATCTGTAACATCAGTGAAGTGAATGGCATGCTTTCGGTTCTTCAAATGCTGTGGGAAGCTATCAGCGTTTTCGCGAACCAAGATTGTGAATGGGTCATATACATAGCGTTTCCAGATCCTTCGCTGGTAAGATGATAAGGTTATCGATTGCTCCTATGACTCTTTATGTGGAGATTAGCAATAACGGCGGACACCAGACTCCCCATGGCTGCGCCCTCAATACGAAGTTCGAAAGGTTCGCGATCTGACAAACGATTATACTTCATACTAAGCGCTACTAGTACTGTCATCATCAAATGTTCATTAAGTTACGTCGTCTAATGTATTCAGTGTAAATGATATAGGAATACATCCGATTTTCCAAGAAAATGTTATTAATTTACCTTTTAGTTCGACCAAAAGTGGATATTTCTGGAGCAAGCGATCGCATCATAGAAGGAAGCAGTGTAAACTTGACGTGTAAAGTTGTGGCGGGTCGGCCTGAACCACAGATCACCTGGTTCAAGAATAATACATTGCAAGGACAGAGTTTGTCTCTCTTCTTTTCTGAGATAAAAAAGGAGGACGAAGGGCGGTACACTTGTAAGGCAGAGAATGAAGCAGGCATTTCTACCAAAGACATTGACATTTCTGTAAAGGGTGTGTTTGTAAAGCTCACAACTGTATTATAAATCAGTCATGCAATTGATATGTCTACAGAGTGTGGATCAATAGTCAGTGGGCCCGACTCTAGATTAAGGTGTCTGGGTCTGAGCTAAGGATAAGGTAATTGTGGAAAACTATCAGAAAAATTAAAAAATGCAAGGGCTTTCAGCTATTATCTACGACTGATTCACCAGTGAGGACCAGGTTAGTTATTCATTGCGAAGAACTGGAAAGTCTTTACAATTGTTCCTTTGTTCCCACTCTTACAATTTGATGATTTCATGGCTAAGTTAGTAATATAGCCTGACTGACATGGTTTTTGGAAGGATTTGTTTGATATGATCAAAAAGTGGTTCATTTTCTTCCTCTTCTTCTTTTTTGTTATTTATTATTTTTTCTTTTTGCGGGTGGGTGGGGGGGGGGGCTGGGTGGTTTCTAATTTTGTAATTTGTGTTTACACCCTTACTTTGCAGTTCCACCTCGTGTTAGTAATGAGTCAAGAAATCTCATCATTGCATTGGACTCCACATTTACAAAAGAGTGTTATTTGAGAGGTGATCCACAAGTATCTGTCAACTGGACCAAGGATGGAGTGCTACTTAGTAAAAACAACACCTTGGTTATTAGACAAGTGACGTTTGAAGATAAAGGCTATTATGAATGTACTGCTAGAAATGATTATGGCGAAGCAAAATCTTCCTTCTGGATCGATGTCACAGGTAAATCCTATATTGTAGATTATGTCATTAATCAAACTTTTAACTTGACAAAGCGTTTGGTTTTGAAGTTTAAGCCAAATTTAAATAGAACTGTTTTTGTGATTAGCAAAACAATAAATGTAACTTGGAAAAAAGACGGAGACTCACCATCCGAAAGAGCAAAGACTGATACACCATTATGGTGTAAAACTTGAATTTTGTTAGTACTTTTACTACCGTCGAGATTTGTCTAATGGCCATATATTTATCTTACACAATCAGCTAAGCAAGTGCCCCGAGCTATGCAAAGTTTCAACACTTCGTGGTATTACATTGGTGGATCGGTGGTGGTAGCAACTGTCATTTCGCTAATTGTCTGGTATTTCTGCAAGCGTCGAAGGACGGGTGACGTCAATTTTTCCGTGTTATTTCAGATTTCTTTGTCTGAAAGTAAAAGAAGGAAATGTTTAAACTTATTTAACATGTCTGCTGGGAGGGATGGGGAACACTGAGCTAGAGTCTAAGAGTAGAGATATTTTATATGAATTACTCGCGTCCGGCCAAAAAATGCTAATTGTAGAGTTTTTTCACATCTGTATATGTTTGATAACAATTATAAACTCAGCAAATATCAAGTCATTCCTAATTTGTGCAAATTCAAATTATACTGCCATTACACAGAAATTTTATTAGAATATTCGATTTAATGAATTAATGCAAAGCTTTACCTTCTTTATCCCTTTATTTCATCATTTGGAATTGCAGCTATGGCTCTGTAAGTCAACTATTTTAACTTTTATTCATCAAATTCATCGAAAAAAGAAAAAAAAACTACACCATTACCATGATGACGCAGTGCCTTTACTTTTATCGTGCTTATCGCGTTTATGATGCATTATTAACATTCATAAAGTGTTGTTAGAATCCGCTTCATTAGTTCCTTTGTTTAATTTCTTAATCTCATTAGTATCTTCCATCTATTTCCGGTTAGATTAATTCATAGATTAATTACTTTAAAAAAAATGAAATGCGCGGAAAATTTCTGATTTTAAAACAAACTGTTTCTTGTTTAATTTTAACAAACGACGAAAGTAATGTTGAACTTCATCCGATTAACAAAGTGTACTTAAATAACAATAATTACTAATATGTTTTGTAAAAATCTATGCTCCTGGTTTTGTAAAAACATTGTTTTCTCACTATCGGGAAGAGAGATTATCTCGCCAATCAAGTTATCCCGCCAAATCAATTTTTTTACCCTCTGATTTCTCTTTTCTTTTTTTTTAACCTGAAAGTATACAAAGTTGATTTCCTATATTTAGTCCTGATCAAGAGCAGGCAATTCAGATGGAGCCATTGAATACGGAGGTAGATGAGTGGGAGGTTGCGGTGAACCGTGTCCTGCTACAAGATGTCATTGGACGAGGGGCGTTCGGAGCCGTGTGGAGAGCTCTCCTGAGTTCACCAAATGGACAACCTGGAAATCGGACAGTGGCCGCTAAATGTTTCACGCGTAAGCCTCCTTAAATGTGTTCTATTGATAAATATGTTTTATTTGGGGAGGGGGTGGGGGAGGGAAGGGGTGGTCCAAAATTACTTCCCGACCAACGCACAACCCCCTCTTCTTCACTCAAGGCTACGCGCGGGAAACAAAAAGAGAAGGCGGGGGGAGGAGCAAAAAAACAAAGAAGATAATAAACCAGTTTGCTGCAATAATTCTTGTTTCCAACAAGTGGTGTAAAAGGTCACAATGCGCAACATTCCCCCCCCCCCCGGGGGGTGTTGCAAATACGTTGGTTCCTTCCTCTTGATCCGCTGCTGAATCCAGTAGGCTTTTTTTTCCTTCCTTTGGACCTATTCCCCTTATTAGTGACTGATTATCCCGGGTTGAAGGAGGCAGTCTAACAGACTGACTACACGGTGCTTTTCGCTGTCAAAAGACATTTACCGAACCAAAGTCAAGCATCTGCATTGATAGTAAAACTAAAGAAAGCAAGAACTATTGATAGGATTCAAACCTCAACTGGTTTCGATTCGGCCTTTGTACTCACTGTCAACTCAGCCGTGGCTGAGGTCAGAGAGTTGGGCAATCTGCTAGCTGCGAAAATTATCATTCAAACGGTAATAGGAAGATGCGAGGTTTGTAACTCTTCCGGATTCTTTCTGGCTTGAACTTGCGTGGAACAAATGCATTAATCAGAATGTGTCTGAATTAATTTATACTTTTGTTGTAGCCACTGCTGGAGAGGAAGGAAGGATATGTCTGATGAGGGAAATTGAGCTGGGGAAACTTATCGGTGAAAACGTTCCGCCAAACATTGTAAAGTTCATGGGCTGTGTTACGAAAGAAAGTAAGTACTAAGCGTACAGCATCTTTTCTAGGTATATGTTATTAACGATGGTACAAATGCTAAATAAACCCTCTCAGGACCTCTTAACATAAGTTCCGTTAACAAAATGTTAATGGAACGAAGTTTCTTTTTTTTTTTTGGCAACTAGACTGTTTTTCTCCAAGAGCATGAATCCATCGGCAGTTTGCTAAGATCTCGATCGGATAGCCTGAAATCTCGTTAAATGGGCTAACCGGCTTTTTAACCTATGGCAAATTTTTAAAAGTAAATTTTGATGAGGGTTGATAACGAAAAATGAGTCCTTCGTGTAGGCTAAACTGCTTATGAAGAAAGTCATCGGGAAATTTTTCTTTTTATATATACAGTAAGGAGCCTTGACGTGGGGTTTATTTACTTTTTCTTTTGTTTTACGTCACTTAAGTTCACCCAATACTCATCATGGAGTACATGCCATGTGGTGACCTGCTTGGTTACCTGAGAAAATGCCGAGGGGTGAGGGATCGGTATTATCTTGGTGAGGGAAGAGCCCAGGATTTGACCAACTACGATCTTGTGATGTTTGCCAAACAAATCGCCGCCGGCATGGTGTTCCTTGGAACGCGAGGAGTAAGTAGATTACTTTTCACGTGTCAATTCTAACTCAGAAAAATCTTTCAGAGATTTAAACTTTTTATTTTTCAATAGCTCGGATTTTGGCCAACATATTTGAGTCCTTTTGAATTTAGATAAAACCTCTAAGACCTTTTTTAGCCATGATGCTTTTTGTTGACATTAACAGGTCACAGTATATGTCAACAAAATAAGTCAAAAGCTATGATTATCTGGAATGGTATAAAATTAAGCTTATGTAGCTGTCAAAGATCGAGTATGCGCTGATGCTTCATTTTTGCTGTTCGAAAGTAGAGTGAATAATATATATATATATATATATATACACATACATAATATATATATATATATATATATCTGAAAGTTGGACAAATCAATAAGACAACTTTTCTCTGACTCTGAGTTTCACACTTACGCGATCATCAGACAAAAAGTGGTGTGAATAATATATATATATATATATATATATATATATACATATATATATATAATATACATATATATATATATATGTAGTTGCGTCGTTTTTTCCTCTCATAATATTTATTTATATATATATATATATATATGAAAGTTGGACAAATCCATAAGATATAACTTTTCTGTGACTCTGAGTTTCACACTTACGCGATCATCAGACAGATCAAGATCTGTAAACTCGTAAAGTTATGTCCTATTGATTTGTCCAACTTTCAGATATTCCGCGCTTTGCGAACGCATCGAGCGCCATACCGCAAGGATAGACTATAATCAAGGTTTATTATATATATATATATATATATATATATATATATATATATATATATGAGGGTTGACCTTATCACTGAGACATAACTTTCTGTGACCCAGAGTTCTAAAATCTGTCTAATGTCGCGTAAGCGTGAAACTCAGAGTCACAGAAAAGTTAAGTCTTATTGATGCGAACGCATGGAGCACCATGCCGCAAAGATAGACTATGACAAATATATATATATATATATATATATATATATATATATATATATATATATATATTCATGTACAAACCTTATTGCGACACTTAAAAAAAATAAAGGGAAAAATGGAACTCCCTAGAAATCTGTAAAAGGAAACTAAGGTAAAGAGAGAACCATCTGTGTTTTTCTTTTTTGGAACACAACGGGTCTTCTGTTGGTTTACCATTTCTAGATTTCATTTTATTATCATAATTATTATGATTATTAGCATAGTTATTCATGTTATCATTATTATTGTTATCACTAACGTTATTTTCGCTGTTGTAAAATTTTCTTTTTAATAAAAAAAATAGAAATCTTGGTTTTGTCAGCATTAAATCATTATATGGGGCCGACTTAGTTTGAGCCCTTTTTTCGTTCGAATATACTCAGACGTTTGATTCACCGCTGCACTATATAAACCTATCGTTTCTTAGCTTTTATATTCTGGCTCCTTACCTTCTGATAGATTATCCATCGTGACCTGGCGGCTCGAAACGTTCTCCTTGACAAAAACTATGTTTGCAAAGTGACAGACTTTGGTATGGCATATCAAAGCTTCAAGTATGGCCATGGAAATGCCAAAAAGGTAGAAAACATTTTTTTGTTGCTTCAGTGCGGGGTTTTTCTGGAAAAAAGTTGTAAGCGTAAGCATATTCTCTGCACAATGTTAATGTACCTCGACTACCAACAGGGTTTCATAGCTCACTTTGAATTAAAAGAAAGAAACAAAACAAAACAGAGGTAGAAATAAACAGAATGAATACTCTGGCCTGGGCATCGGGATATGTCAATTTCATTAACGTTTTTTGTAAAGTCTCGCGAAAGGAGTTACATTTTCTGTTTTCCGTGACAGCTTTACGAAGGCTAACATTAGATTGACCTATAAGGGAACCAGAAATTTAGCTTTCTTTTCTCATTGAAACATATTTACATTATGCAGCTTCATAATTTTTTAAAGATGGCTTTGAAAAAAAAAAGGACATAAGTTTTGTACGGCAAACGTTTATTGGTTGTTTCTCCAGGGATGTTTGCCAATCAAATGGACTGCACCAGAGATTCTGCTGGGAGAACTTGCTGGACTTTCTACCTTGAGTGATGTGTATGTGTAGATATGTATATTAATCCACCAAACTAACGAAATTACTATCTTTGGATTTTTCTTTGTCAATTCACGTTCAAAATTCACTCAGCGATTAATTGTAGAATATTTCTGATATGCTCTTGCCAGGTGGTCCTATGGAATCGTTCTGTATGAGATAGTTACCCTTGGTAAGCCAAGCTATGTTCAGTCAATACATTTAACGCTTAGAACAGCAATGCGCAAGCGCTATAGAAGTGATGCTATTTTAATTACTATTATTTTAATAAAGATTTGTTTTTACTTACTCCTTGGCCATTCATCACTGTAAAATTCTTTAAGCTAATTCTTTAGTTCTTACGTAATGTTCCTTCCTGTAACTTAGTTGTGACACGGTCTCTGTAGAGTTGATAAATTAAGAAATGTGACATGCATTTGTCCTTATCCTTTGACAGGAGGAATTCCGTACGACGGATGGTCAGAAGGTATGGTGGTTGCAGAGGTCACCAAGGGATATCAGATGCCAAAGCCCGATCATGTTGATAACAAACTGTGAGTTGCAATTTTTTATCATAATACCAACGTGTTCCTAAAAATAACCTAAGATCCAAGACGACATATTTTACCGTTCTCATTGCTGAAATCTTTGCAATAAAGCAACTGAACTACAATCATATCAGTAGGTTTCCGTTATGTGAATGTGAACCAGGAGCATACCGTATTCAGCGAGATGCGGTGTGGACAATTATGACATTAAAATGTATTGGAAAAACATCAGAGCGAGTGTAGTAGTGTGATATGTTCAACGTCCCAGAACATGCCTAAACCATTGCCTATACTATTTTCAATAAAAGGACAAACCTTAACCATTGCCTATACTATTTTTAATCAAAGATTCCAGTAGGAGGACCTTACTGGTATTCTTTACACAATCCATAAAAAGGTAGTTAAGAGTATACCATGATTGTTAAATTTCAGGTATGATATCATAAAAAGGTGCTGGAACCGTAACCCTGACTTCCGTCCTCCTTTTGAAAGCCTGCGACAAAGAATGGACAAATACATTCGTGAAGAGGTTTGTTTCTAGAATTGACAACTTCCTCATATTTTTTGCTTTTTAAAGACTCGAAAGCTTTTCAAACTTCTTACCTTGCCCCATGTGTTGGGAGCAATACTTAGTAGCTTTGGTTTTATTTCCGGTCGCTTTATAAAAGCTTCAGCTGAGACCATTCATACTTCTGGTAAGAGACATTTTCCAGCCCGTCAGGCCATTTACGGGCATTTCAACTCGCTGGCTCCTTCTGATATTTATGGCGGTTGTTATCGTCCTCAGGGCATAAATCTGGTCAGTTCTACCCACCTACTTGCAACTTCTCTATTTTCAGAGAGGAAATAGGAAACTCACTTAGTATATCCGCGACTTTAAACCAAAGAGATTTTCAGTACGCCGGGGAAGTGATCGCACTTTTCAGCTTGACTTTTCAGTGTTTTAGCGCTCTGCAGCTAATGTATTACCCTCATTTGTTACTTTTTTCCTAAAACATACGTGGAACTTCTTAACTTGGGCGCTTATGACAAGGCAAAATACTCCAGGGTTGAAGATCTCGGAAATGAAGACGCAGGACCAAGTGAAGAAGTTACAAAGACGGCCTCTGCTAAGAGATTGGGAAAATGGGCCAGTGACCGTCGTTAGGGTACATAATCGTTCCTTCTCAGTGCTAAACTAAGTCAGTGTAGGTTTGTGTTAGTTAAATTTCTCTCCATATAAGTATTAGAAGAATATGGGAAAGCTTTGTCATTGATTAACAAAATGATAATAATAAAAGCACAAAAAAAACAATGAATTAATTCTCAAAGAATGCTAATAATAAATAATTTAATCTGTTTCAGAATAAGGAAAATTGGATAGATATGAATTAAACTTCCGTTATCGATAAAATCAGAAGAGAAAGAAAGTAAGAAACAAAAAACAACCAACTTGAAAAACAGCTCGTTTATGCAGATAGCTGTACTTTGCAAACTTTTCATTGTTGTTTTGTGAAACCATTCAGTAAATTTTTTTGTGGCAGACCTAGTAAGAGATCTCCTGAAATTTGGTAATATTTTGTAGTTCGGTAATGAATTAGTCGTGTGGTATTAATTAGCACTGAGGTATCACTTAACGAAGTATCTTCTTTAAATTAGATATTGCATCACTTCTGGTGATTTGTTCAACTTTCAAGTTACTTTTATTTGAAAACAAGCGATTGCATTGTTATTGATATTTAACATTTTGCTCTTAGTATCAAAGGCTTTTGTCATAAACGGAGAGAACCGTCTTAATAGAGTGTGAGTTAATCAAATTAATAATTTTCTTAAGTGTATTCGATTTGTATGAGAAAAAAAACGCCATTTAAAGGGTGCGTACGGTGGTAAACGGAAACAATTTTGCTATGGCAAAATGGAATGCTTGTTTAAAAACTTGACGAAATGAGAGCACGTATGAGCGTTTAATTTTTGTCACAATTTCCAAACACAATAAGTTGTATCGAACATAATGTAAAACACTCTATTTAATATCTGCAATAAAAAGACTAGAGGCTTATCTTATGACTATTTATTGATTACCAAGTCAATTTAGATTGTAACTATTCCGTAAAATAGACATTCCTCGGGAATCTTTCCTTCTTTGATTAGTTTATTTAACCTTTCGGCCAATGGATGAGCCCTCTCTACGCATCTGTGGAGCCCAACAAAGAAAAAACAGTTAGATTAAATTTTACCTCGGGCAATTGTAACCTTTTACAGACTATATTTAGTAAGGTATTGTGGGCTGTCAGTAGAACTGTGCCCTGTGATAATGAAACACATGCACTCATCCAATGCGGGTATAACAAAAGCAACAAAGTTCATTGGTAAAACTTACACAGTACAGGATATCAGATCATCAGCTGTAAGATCCTCAGTGTCGTCTTCGTCATTTGAGGTAGGGACTTCGCTTTTCCCGCCTTCGAACTCAACAGAACCGCGTTCTATTATTTCTCCACCGCAGTCTTCCTCTTCCAAGTCAGCTGGGAAAGCTGTAGCTGATGGACTACCGATATCAAAGTCATCACTTTCACTGTAAATGAAAAACACTAGGTCGCCTAGGTCCTAAAATTTTCTTGAAGTAGTTTCTTAGTCAATGTATCCTAGTGGCCATCTGCTACGTTATGAAACTGATTTGTTGACTGATCAAGTCGTTAATCTTCGCAGGTTCATGGTTTACTTATTATATAGCACTGTATAAAAGAACACGTTGCACTGAACTCTTGAGAGCATCTGGTAAATAGATGTTTATTGACTTTTATTTCCTAGACATTTCACATTTAATTAAAAACTATTCGCTGTAATACGTCGTCTAGTCGATAATCAAAAACTATCAAGGTTTACCAAACCTAGCTTATTCGCCCTTCTCTGAACAGTTCGTAGGTGTAGCAATAAGCAATCACATCCAGGAAATAAACAAACGACTGTGACATAAACTAACGTACACTGTAACAAAAGTCATAGAATAGCGACATTACTTCTCAGAAACAATTGCGTCCGCGCAGTCATATTGATCCTGTTCATCGTCATTTGATACGGTCAGAATAAGCCTGTAGGTTCAGGTAAACATTTTGCAGCTTCTTTGGTAAAGAAGTTCTCTAACATTTTTACTCCCTTAACTCCGGCTCCTCTCTTTTTTTGACATGCATTGAAGTGGGCTATAACAACAAAAGAAAAAGACAGTTTACAAACACATGCGTACATACAACTAAACTTTTAAGCTTCAATATAAAAGTAACAATTTAAAATAAATATCCGCTGTTTTACAGGATTGCTGAGTGGGACACCGTGTATGGTGTTACCTCATTGAAGTCGGATCACGTGGAAATTCTGACACTATAACCTGATTAAAGGACGTTATTAAATTTATAATAAAAGTTCTTAAAGGTAAATTAAAAGCGATTATTTAGCAAAGCGCAAATACTGTCGTTGTCACAAAAATACTTACTTGTTTTGAAAAATGATATTTTTGCTGCCGTCTTTCTGTCAAGTTGAACGGAGTACGACTTGCAGCAAAGACCGCATTTGATTTTTGCCTCATTGATGGCTGTCGAACCTTCAAGTTTCTCAAGCTTTGAAACAAATTATAAGAAAAATACAGAAGGAGTCGCTGGCCTTTTTAATATAATTATATGTGCATAACTCCAATATGCTTTTTTACATTCAGGTGTAAGACATTTTTGTTAAAACAGGCTAAAATGAAAACACAACGATATATATCTTGAAGACATTTTAGTGTGCAGTATCGCCGTATATTTCTAAGAGTCTTAAAGTATTATTAGTCGACGTGCTGTGTTTTTAGATACGACATTGGCTCTTTCCACCCGGCGAATTAGATGCTGAGGGTAACTCTGAGATGAACGAGGAAATCCTAGTAGTTCCTTCATGCTAAGAAATCTGACATAAGCATACGTATGGTGGGAACAGAACTCGAAGGCAGAATTTTCCTTTTACATGGAATGCTATAAAAGCCTCATATTTGACTGCTACGAGAAATTCAGCCACGTGAAAATAAATAATTACAGGAAATCCCCAAATCCTTTATCAAAGACAGGTTTGAACTTCTATAGAATTCTGGACGTTTTCTTCGCTTATACTGAAATATTTGCCGAAGCTATCGTTATATTAAATTTTAATATACTGTTCCTGCATTTAGCGCACGTAGCTCACTCTTTTGACGATCGGTTCGCACAGCTATCGCATTATCTTCTTTAAGTTTCTTCATAAGCGCTCTATCCTCTTTTGCATCTTGACGTGATTTCCTTTTAGTTGATGATTTCTATTCTTCCTTTGGGTTCTGGGGGTTGCTTCTTTTGACATTGTCATCTTGTCGTTTAACCACCACGACAGGGTTCTTCCCCCATTGAATGACAGACTGTATCACATGAACTGAAAAAAAGATGATTGAATTTTCGTCAGAATTGTATGAATTAAGGTGACCCGCGTTGTTTGCCAGCTCGACTGCACAGCACTTATCGCCTTTGTTCTTTGCTCAATCGGGCACTGAGCGTTTTTTAAAATTACATCGATACATTTTGCTGCATCGATTTCCTGGGCGTTTTGTCCGGTATTGTGCAGCATCCAATAACTTAACGTGACTTTTCCAGTACATAATCCAGCAAAAACGTGCATTAAAAATGTTATACGACTAGGTTTTTTACAGAATTCGATACAGAAATTACAAAACTCCAGAGCATAGTCGGTTCTTGACTGGCGATAGCGAAAGTATTACCATGTGCCTGCTGGCAACAACTTCTAAATAAAGCAAATCTGAGCAATTGCATACACACATATTGTCCATTTTTATCAAAATTACGGATTTCTTACCGTTTAGCTTGCTTTCCCCATCTGAGCCAAGCAAGAAGGGCAATTCCAGCTCCAGTTGCTGCTGTGTTGTTATGGCGTAATTCTCCGCTTTGCCATTGATTTTCGTCAGGCGGTAAAATTTCAGGTCAAATGACCCCAAGCCGAGCTTTTGAGCTTGCTCGTTGAGCCCAAGAAACTCGATAATATTTTTTGGAACGACGAAAATAATTTATTCTCTTCCGCGACTTTAACCCTGGCCTTATATATTTCTATAGGCTTCTCTTCTCCAGCGCGATAGAGACTTACTATCGCTTTAATACAGCCATCGCAACAAGTCAGCATGAAAGAAAGTAGAAAGTCGTAAAATACTAGAGCTGTCAAAACGTCTGTCAACTCACGCAACGACATCCATGCGACAAATTACGCAGACACTTTCGACACTTCCGGTTTCGATTGTAATTCTCGCCACCAGAACACATAAACGCATAACACATTAGACTCAACAAAAGAATTCGAGACCTTATTTTGTGGTTAGACCTTCTTACGGTTGACATTTTTTTACGGCTAACGGTTAAAATTCTTTCCTTTTTACGCCTAACGGCTAAATTTTTGGCCGTTTTACGGCTAACGGTTAACCACATTGAGACCCTCTTGTGCAGGACTGAGGCTTAATAGCAGAATTGCTGAACCTCTAAGGTTGTATTCTTATAACACTGTGGTAATTTGTAGTTTAGATTTCGAGAATTTCAGCCTCAATATTTCATAGTTTTTGATTTAAGACGTAGGTTTTATCGTACTTTTACTTTAGTAATGCTTCGGTAGTGATGATAACCATTTTCATAGTTTATAAATGGAGGTTAAGTGGAATTTCCTTCAAAGAAAAACTTGTTTATTTACTTCACTTTTGCATTTCTTAGTTTACCGTTTATTCACTTGGTGCACTTTTCAGTGCTTTGTTGATGTTATTGACTGTAGGCTGATAGAGACAAAAAAACCAAAAAAAAAGAAATTGCTGTTAAGATAATTTTTATAACTGATCAAGTCAGAAATGCTGCGTAAGTTTGTGAGTGTTGTTCCTAGTATAAGTAATATTTCCTAATCTAATTAAGAATAATTTACTTGTTGTAAAGCACTCCCTAAATGCTTCAATAAACTTATATAAGCTAAACTCGTTTCGTTTACTCCATTCATTGCAGCAAAATTGTTGGTCTGGATCTAACTGTAGATTTGAAGGACACCATAAACTAAAATGACATTTAATTAGGCTCCTTCAAAGAGTAAGATTGACGAAAATCCAGTAGCGCTGCGTTAGTTCTGATTAGTATATATATTTTTCTATCCCCAGCTTACGCTCGCTTAGCAACCAAAAGTAGCATATTTTTAGCGTATTATTAGCCCAATACATGTTATCTTTTTTGTAGACAGCTACTGACTCACGGGCCTTTTCAATCGAGTTCTCTATTCCAATTTGTTGATAAGATGGGCGGTAGTAAGCTGATTAGTCTTGAATGTTATAATTTCACATCACTGCTTCTAATCATTGTCTGAGAAAGTGTTTTAAAAAGTTTGAAACATAGATGAACCCATTCTGATGATACTGCAGAAGTTGGCCTAAAGAGATATTTCAAGTGCCAGGATAGCATTGTTTTCTATTTGAAGTTGTTGATACTAATCATGCCTTTCTGGTGCACTTCGGCGGCAAATCTGTCGTGGTTAATCGAGCAATGGATTGCGTTTTCGAGAAACAGTCTAGCTAGTATAATAATGGATTCTCATTTAATCATTTTTCAATTTTGTTTTTGCCGCGGGAACTTACATATAAAGCTAAGATCGACCAGCCCATTATTTAAACTTTCATCGTGAAAAGTACTGTGCTATGATTCTACGAAACTCGTTTTTAGAGAAATAGGCAACGGTGGTTATTTTCTTATTGTCCGTTGTTGTGTTTCTTGACACGAGCAAAACCTTTGAGAAAATAAGCGAAGGCATTTTGAATGAGAAAATCATGGAAAATTAAGTCTGGCCTTCCGGCGTGGCTTTGTTCATCATTAATCTATCTGATAGACAACAAGTAGTGCTCATGAATTCCGAGTTCTCTGACCCTCTGCTCTTTGAATCCGGAGTGCCACAAGCCGGTATTCCACGAATTGTTTTATCCAGAATTTATGTAATAGACTAGTCATATGCTCATCAGTCTTGTTTAACTGAACATTATTGGATGATACTAAACTTCAGATTTCTTTCCCAGTTCGGCATTTATCTTTTTGACTGTTCAATATACGTAGTAGTAAGCATTTATCGTTAAAATAGGGTTTTGAAATTTCTGCACACGAAATTAAAGTGCAGGTGCAGGTGGCTAGAGGTGAATATTTACATCTCCGCTTCGCAGCTTGTTAAATATCCACCATAGCCAATTCCACTTCGATGAATAGTTAAGAAATGATCATTTGATAAACTTCCAATGGAGCGATTAGCACCGAAATTTATCGTGATAATACAAACATTTCAGAGATGATAACAATAGTAAATGGATCATTTTTCTATCCATATCTTGTAAAATTAATGTCAATGAAGTAAATTTAAATAAACTTGAAAGGTCTTGGTTGGCCACCAAACACCACCACGTGCACAACAATAACTTAAGTGCGTCAATAATCATATATTGTTACCCTTTGTGCTATCAAAACAAGCAAGCTGACATATCTGTTAACCAAAAACGGGTATTTATGCGACTAAGAATAAAGTATTTGAAAGCCTGATGACCCAATTTGCAAGTCGTTGGCTAAATACTATAACAGGTACTGATAAGTAAACACGTAAAAAAACCGTCAGGAGAAGGAGACAGATTGTGCTTTTTTGAGTGAGCGAGACCGAGATTGCGATCCTCCCAAACTCTAATTCTTAGGCTGAGCAATGGAGGGCTTTGCTATGGGAAAAAATTTCACAAGAGAGCTCACGCTAAACATAACAAGCACAGCCTTGTCAGCGTTGGGGAAACAACGTCACGTTTTCATTCCAGTTTTGAACATTGTTCTCTCCATAACAGCAACACTCGGAAACGTTTTGATTCTTGTGGCACTCCGTAAAGTTTCTTCTCTTCACCCTCCAACAAAGCTTCTTTTTCGATGTCTGGCTTTCACTGATCTTTGTGTTGGCCTCATCTCACAGCCTCTCTACGCTGTGGCTGTGATGCCTCGGTCAACAAAAATGAACAGAGATCTTTTGAGCTATTTCATCTTAGGAAATTATGTTTCAAGTTACATCTTATGCGGAGTATCAGCTTTAACATCCACCGCTATAAGCTTAGACAGACTTCTTGCTCTCTTATTGGGGCTTAGGTACAGACAAGTTGTTACCCTGAAACGTGTCCGTGTAGTTCTGTTATGTCTTTGGTCAGTAAGCGTCTTTGGTGGATCAATGTATCTTTGGAGTATTCGTGTGACGTGGATTGTAGTTGCTTTTTTTCTGATGCTTTGCCTTCTTACTTCTATTTTCTCTTACATAAAGATTTATATCAAGTTGCTGGAGCATCAAACACGAGTCCGAGACAGTGTCAATCATGGGCTGCCCAACGGGGGAGGAATTCCGCTAAATGACATGACAAGGTACAAGAAGACAGTTTCTAGCATATCATGGGTACAGTTGGCACAGATTTTTTGCTATGCTCCTTATGGGATTGAATCTATATTATGGATACAAGGAGTGACATCCGAAGGCGCGGTTAGCTGGCTTTCCACAGCAACTTTGGTTTATTTAAATTCGTCTTTGAATCCCATTCTTTACTGCTGGAAGATGAGAGAAGTAAGACAAGCAGCAAAGGACACAGTAAAACAATTGTGTAATTTCTTGAATTAAAAAACTATCCAAACTACGCAAACTACAGAAATTTTTCTCTTCTCTTCGTTATTGAGATTTAACGCCTAAAGGTACAGAAAACTTAAAGGCAAGAGAAGATGCTTCATTATGTTTAAAAGAACTTCACAGATGTCATAGCATGGAGCTCTCTAATTTTTTTTTTTCACCACAAAAGGACAAAGTGAAAAATATCATCGGAGAACAAAGAGGATTTCTGCCTTCTGATTCCCCGCAAGCAGCCTTAAAACTGAGCTCCAAAGAATTTAATTTGCTAGAGTCAGTTGATCCTGAGGTTGAAAGCACATTTGCAGCCTTATGAGACTGAGAAAATCATTGGCAAATGAGGTCATAATGAAAAAACGAGCTTGTTATATAGTTATCAATTCCACAACCTCAGAAACGTTTGACTCCGCACACGAAGCAAAGCTAAGCAACCCACCTGAAACAGCAAGAAAGGGGGTAAATTTCTAAAGAAACTGTGGTGCTGCGTCTGTGAGAGAGTATAACAGGGTAATTTAATATTATCAACTGATTTGATAACGTAAATTGGCCACCGTAAAGGGTTTCAAAGCTGAAGCTTCGAGCGTTAGCCCTTCGTCAAAGCAAATGATTCCTTTGATATTACGTTAGCAACTTGAAATGTAACCTGGATACTGTAAAGGCAGTACACTAAAAGTTACTGTTGACAACCAGGCATGTGGCCTAGCGGCGCCCGGTCGCCAGAGGCGACTAACGTTTGGATTCGGGCGACTGAAAAAAAATTGCTGTGCTCGGTCGGGCACTCTTGTCTCTCGGTTCAGTTCTTTAGTATTCAAGACGGCGGAAAAGTGTGACGCGCTGTTGTCCGTTTATAATTATTGTGTTGATGACACATCGCTAAAATTTCGTTTGACACTAGACACGCAAGCTTGTTTACTCTCGCACGCTCGGATCTGAAGTTTCGTCGTACATGAATTAACAAATATCAACCACTATAATCTCCGACAAAAGACGTGAACGTTCTGAATCTTAGTACCATTTCCCGAAATATCATCTCAGTTTTCCATTTGGATGTTTCATCATCGTTTTCGCAATTGTTTCAAATAGTTATTTTGAAAAATGCAAATTTATCGCGTTTTCTGGTCGGCGTAATTTGATAGCTTGTTTGCACAGAGTGCGCAGCTTTGGATGATTAGTTTCATTTCTTCAGAATTCACATCTTGACAATGAAATGGTCAATGCCATTTTCATTCATCGAAAGCTTTTGCTGAACGAAATGCCTGGTATTTGCTTATTCCTTTTTTAAGCACACCATCTAATGGATCTGAACGATGCTATTTCGCTAATTCCACTCACTTCCTACAACTTGGTTTGGGCGAGAGAGGTTATTACCACATATAACATATGATTTCTTACTGTTTTTATCATAGCACTAGTTGAAATTTTTTTGCATTGTTCTTTTAATAGTCTTTCGTCTGCTAGTTTCCTCTTATTCATAACATAAAAATGATTATTTTGCCGCGAGTGTGTTCCCTAAATTTAGAACTCATTAGCTAGAGTCAATTTGCCGGCACGTCGTCAAAATATGTTAGTGAGTGGTGGTACTCTTAAACTTATCAAGAAACATAAGTGCAAGGCTGAGAAATCTTTGTGAAAATCTTAGCCCGATATTAATTTTTCCTCGGAATGAATACGATTAGGAACTGAAGAGGAAACACAACTATAGAGACGGACTTTTAGATGTTTCAGTTGGGCTAAGATATCGACAAGTGGTAACTCTGTGGCGAGTAAGAGTAACTTTAGTCATTTGCTGGCTTGTTTGTATTACAAGAGGAATAAGAAATCATTTCATCCTTCCTTTCGAAAATTCGAGAAATAAGACAAGCCGTAAAGGAGAAGATTAAACCGTTTTACTGCAGATCGGATTGGATTCAGAATGACTCGCCCTATGTGATTTCCTGCTGCAAGACGAAATAGTGAAACAATGAAATGTAAAAGATAAAAGCGTTGACAACAAGTAATAATGATACAACAATTAATTGTGAATCTCGCGAAAACAACGGCAAATGAGTTTTTCTATGGCACTGGACAAACCGGGATCGCTTCTTCAATTGGTGTGCAACCATCTGATCCCACGAGAAGAAAGAAAAAAACTAAACAAGCAAACAAACAAGCAATTTTATCTCAAGGGATTAATAATTAATGATACTTTCATAGGATGATTCATAAAATTTTCTTATTATACAGACGGTATAGATATAATTAGCGAACAACTCAGAGAAGATACTAATTGTCAACTGAAATTCATTAAAAATTTCTGAATCGGTTTTATAAAATGAAATAAAGATTACAGATATCACATAGTATCGTGAAACATTTAGAGAAGATGGAGCACTCGAAAGACATAATTTCACAGTCAGGACATAAATGTAATAAGATTTGCTTTTACAGTCAGGTTGCTTTTTCAGTGAAAACTAACTGAACTGCTGTCTGAATGATACGCGACTTTTTAAGCGAAACGTACGCTCAAATTAAAGGTAGTGTGTACTTAAGTCTTAACAATAATGCCCTCTTTCGCTCCTTTTGTCATAAAACAATGAAACAGTTGACTTTCGCTCGATAACAGTATTTTTCCATGCAAATTCATTCTTCATTCGACTGACTAAATGAATACCGCCGTTGCTAAGATTATCTGCTGTAATCTGCATTGGCTGCGCTTCAAAAGATTTGTTCATATCGAAGTGAGAGATTTCTCGGCCTTCTTTTCGCAGATATAAGCTTCTACATATAGTCTTAAATTACTTGGAAAAATTAATTTCGCCAGGCTGGAAACTACAACAGGTTTGTAAAGATTTTATTTCCTCGCGTAGAGGTTATCTCAAAAACGAGATTAGTATGTTTAAAATCATATACGTAAACCGTTCCTCACTGTCCTTAACCCTTAAAATTCTAGACCCAGTTTATGCCTATACGCTATTCTTAAATAATTTTGGCAAATTTCGCTTACTTCCCCCAAATTTTCTTAGATAATTATCCATCTAAAGGCCTATGACAAGAAAACGAATGTTAATGGCGCCGTTTCACGCGGTGGAGCTGTCTGTTTGTTTCGGCATTTTAACAATGCATGCGCCGTTAACATTTTGGTGTGTACGAAAAACAAAAAATTTAGCAACTTTTCAAGATGTTTTCCGACGATACTAATTTATACCATCTGATAGTCAAAATTAATTTTGGCTGAGATAGATAACGTCCTTTTAGGAAAGCGAAACACAAAGATCGATCGCCGATCTAAAGAATCGAATCGTGTTTAAATTTTTTGTTTTGGTCTTTCTAGTAAATTGTTTAAGGTACCCAGTAAGAAGCATTTCTGATCGGTTTGAATAGATTTTGAATTGTCTGCAAAAATTTCCCAAAAATCTAAAAAATTCAATCGAATTCAAAATGACTAAAAGTCGCCCAAAAGTGACTACTAAATGTTTCATGAAGCCGGCATCAAATTATTTATGTATCCTTTGTTTTTCTTCGGAACGAGTCTGTAAAATTTAATGGCACGCTCCAAAACATCTTCAAAATACAGTAAAGATTCATTTCAAGATCTATATTGTAAAATGAAAGCAGAATAGAATAAATGGGATGATGAATATGAGATAAGGTGATAAAATTCGCTATTCTTTGATCCCCAATGAAATTCAATCGACGTGACTTTTTTCTTTACAGCTGGCCTCGACATAATATGGTAGCATCACACAAATACGTTCATAGCATAGTGCAGATTGATAATCAAATTTTTTGTTCTTATCATCAAGCGCCCCAGTGTTTGTCTAGTTCCTAATGAAAGTATGAAAAAGCTCTCAACTCAAACTGCAGCAAGGTTCTCTCATCTTTTATTTTTGCCAGATTTCACGATAATTCTTGTCTTGTTAAGCCATTGCCCTAGGAATCGGACTATTTTATGGTAAATAAGGAGAAAAAAAAGAGGCTCGAGTTGCTATTTGCACTAAACAAATTTTAATTATTACTGTTATTTAAAATTTAGATCTACTGGTCGACAAGTGTCATGTGGCACACGACACTTGTCGACCAGTAGATCTAAATTTTCTATACCCTTAATCTGAACGCCCATTACGGTGTCTTGAAACCACTGATTTAACCTTCTCTTCATATTTCGGACATTTGCTCGACATTATGCGACTCTTCTCACCCAGACTTCTCCAATGTACTTGGCAGCGGAGGGTCTGAGCAAGAAAATATGGCTGAGAAGCCTGTATGTTTCGTCATTTTTTAGGTAATTATTATGTGCAAATTCTTATAGTTTTCCTTTCTTAACTTTGCTTGGATGTTGTTCCAGTCAGTCTTACAAACCACAAGATGACGAGCGAGAAAAGAGTTGAAGTTGAAGAAATGCTGGAACGCATCCAGTCTCATAAAGGAGTTGTAGGACTTGTCATTGTTAGCGAGGATGGAAATCCGATCAGGTCTACACTGGACAACTCGACCACCCTTCAATATGTGTCCATGTGTAACACGCTCTGCGGGATTGCGCGCGGGATCGTGAGGGACACCGACCCGCGAAACGATCTGAAAATTCTGCGCGTGCGCACCAAGAAGCATGAAATCATTATGGCGCCTGAAGGAGGGAAACATTTGATCGTGATTCAAACAGGAGAACAAACGCAGCAAACGTTAAAAACCCTCATAGACTAGTTATTATTATTATTATTATTATTATATTATTATTATTAATGTTTTTATTATCATTATTGTTATTATTACTTTTAAATTATATCTTGTTTAGAATCATTATGTGTGTTTGCTTGTGTGTTCGAAATATTGTGCTTGTAACCGAGGACGGACATCGACAATACCAAATAAATAATTTAACTTATTGTTATTAAGTGAAAAAATAATGAATTGTCGTTCCATAATAGCACTTGGTATCAAATATCGCTGCTCCGCGAATAATCGCCGCCATTTAAAAAAAATTAGAGGCTGCTGTGGTCATTACAATGACAAAAGAGTCTATGATAGGTTATAAACGTTTATCTGAAAAAAAAAATACAATGTAAGCTGACGCGACAGTCAGGTCTCTAAATTAAAACAGCGATTTTAATGGCAACGGAGCAAAAACTGTTAATCCTCTACATATTAATTAGCCGAAAGATTTATCTTCATATATAAACTCTGTTTTCCACTGCCCTGGTTTACGACATCGGCTTTAAACAATTATAGCTTATCTAGCATTTCATCAAATACTGCTTGCAGCTTAGTTCAAGGGCGTGAACTGAAGCAGAGTTCTATGTGGACCCTCAAGCTTATCGATCAAAAATTTCCCTCGACCTCGAGCTAGTCCGATATCTTAGTTTGGATTTCAAAATTGAAAGAAAAAAAGATAACTCAGTTTTTCAATGCTATTTCTTTGAAAAGGTCGTGACTTAGCGAAGAGCACCCTAATAGAATCCTCCGAAGTCTTGACTTGAAGACGCTGGACTAAACAGAAGGCCTGCGCGTTAAACAACAGTGATATATTGGGGAGGGGAGGGACAGATCACACAAAGCGTCCATAGCAACACGTAACAACAGTTACTCACAAAGTTTCCAAGATGGCGGACAACATTGACTTAAAGACTGTCTAGGTTTAGGGCCTGGAGCACTTTTATTTATGTTATCTATGTATCGTAGCTAATGAATATGAAAGCTACAGGTTCCGAACAATACGAAGAGCATGGAATTAAACCGCCAAAGGTTCGAAATCTCTTACCTTCGAAGAAATTCCGTGACAACGTTAGGAAATGGGGCGAATCGTCGGAGTTGAGTAGAAGACGAGTTATAATTGTGCCCAGCATAAAATGTGCGGCTAGAGAAGTGAATGTGACAGCAGAAGATAAAGGTAAGGACATGGATGATACAGGATATTTGGTCAGTCTTACGCACATAAATGCATCATTTCTTTAAAGAAGCTTTTAAAAACATTATCTGTACATGTGCATGCATACGTGCTTCTTTTTGAAAAAGTTCAAGGAAGGCAATTAAATTTTCTACGAACTCGATGAACACGGTTTTTAAGAAAAGACTGTAGATAAGTAACGGGTCCCTCATTGTAAGTGTCTGATCAGGTGAACGATTATTACTGCGTGCTATATTAAGGTAAAAATCTTAGTGTGTTCCCTTGAAATCTGAGTTGAAATGGTCAAGTTACGATTCGCCTTCAAAGTTCATCCCATTAACCAGGTAGGATTGTTTATATGGGAAAATATCTGAACCAGCCAGTCTTGCCAATCCGCTCTAGTCTGTCTATTACTTTATGGAGTAATTGAATTTTATAAAAACCAGTAAAGTGTTAAGGCTAAATCTCTGAAATCAACCCGGTCGGCTTTACTTAGCTCAGATGAAGAAGCTATGGCATAATTTTTGTTCACACTGATGATTCATTGAATTTACAAAACATATCAGTATCTTAATTATTACTGTATTACTAAAAATAAGAAAGTTTTTTCCCCGTTTTTTTTTTTTACTTTGACTATTAAACCATTCAGACAAGAATGTTTATCAAGATTCTGAAGATGACATATTCGCTCGGCAAGTTGAAAGATACAAGAAGCAGCTGCAGGAACGGAAAAAGACCAGGGAAATTTTAAACAACTGTGGACTCAGACAAGACTGGCTTAAAAACAAGACTGGTAAAACTGAACTTGAAAGAAGAGTTTTGAAAAGAATACTGTTGAAAGGAAAACCTGAGATTACAATCAAAAAGGTGTGTTACTTAACCCTTTAACTCCCACGATCTGATTGTTAATTCTCCCCACTAGCTGCTACTCATTTCTTTGTAAATAAGTTAGGAGAATTTGGTGTCATCGAGATAACAACTTCAACCAGATAAGTTTGAATATTCTCATGACCTGTTTGCTGGATAATGTTTGGATATTATAGGGAGAAGTTACTTGTTAATCACTCCTGGGAGTTGAGGGGTTTAAGAATATGTTGTAAATCATGTGAGAGCTTTCCTTGTTGAGTAACTAAGAACAAAAACTGAATAAGTCAACACATGCCATAAGGATGTGGGTCAAGCCTCAGGCACAGAAATTTAATGCGAGAAAAAAGAAAGTTTGTTCAAGCAACATTGTTAGGGCTGATAATTCATTCAAAAACATGCAACAGATCAGTTTCTCTAATAAAACATCTTTTCTGGAGCAGCCCAGACATAAGATTATGGAATCTATGGAAAATTCATTCTGTTTACCCTTGGTGAAAATATTTGAAGGATCTTCCTATGTTGTAGATCCTCAAAGATTTTCATAATGACCTTTGAGGACCTATTGAGATGCTAATCCAAGTAACTCTCTTAAGTGACCAAGACAGAATTTCTCTTTACAATATCAAGCAGGTAAGTGACAAGAATAAAGAAAAATATCAATAAGGGGATTATAAGTTGATTCAATGCCAAATTCTCAAAACTAACATCATAAGAACTGTATGGCAGACAGTAAGGAGAATTATTACTGAGATCTTGGGATTTAAAGGGTTAAAGATCTCTGAGAAATCTTTGAGGATCCTCTACCTCTAAATTCTTTTTGAGATCGATTTTCAATTACCTTTAATATTCCTGTCAAGTTCTTCAAGGATCTTTTATTTCCTCACCAAGATCTTCAAGAATCTTTCATATTCCTGCCAAGATCTTTAAGCATATTTTTATTCTTGACAAGATCTTCAAGGATATTCTGAGCTCTTACAAGTTGTTATCTACTTGTAATAGTGTGAGCAGAAAGGCTAATAATGATGAAGATTATGCTCACACAACCACCTCTACATGTTTCTTGGCTTTCCGTGATGTTTTTTCAGATACATTATACATGTAAACAAGTAATAACATGATTTCTCTAGCAATTTGTTGAAAAGCACTTGTAAATTTTTCAAAGACTAAAAATTAAACTTGCCCCAACAGCTTGTACAATTTTGATGTCTATGAAAACTTTACTCCTGATTATTAACACCAAATTGCTAGAGAAATCATGTTATTACCTATACTTCTACTATTTCTCAGAGAATTAAAGGAAATGTAGAAGTAGGGCTGGGCTGAGCTCCAAATTTTCAATACAAGTTTTAATAAAGGATGGCTGTGGAGGTCAATCACCCCTCCCCCACTTATACCACCAACAAAATGAGAAACTTTGTGTCAGTTTTTTCAACTATTGTGTTGATGCATGATTATTGTTTTTAATATCATGGATCTACCATAGTTACTGGCACAGTGGGTTCATACTATGAAACAGCTTTTACTGATTTTAAAGCTGCCGCAAGTCCTTTTATCACTCATCTTTGAGGCTCATGCCAGTGTAATAACGCATTCATGTTCTTGTATTAAATTTTCATTTTGTTACTCACCAGGCTCCTACTCCTCCCCCAGAGACTGAAGAGGACACAACAGTAACTGGTGAAGACAGGGGGGTACCTACCATTCACCATCCCTCCCCAGCTGCCTTAGCTATCATTCAAAAATACTTAGATCGCAAAAGGATGCGCCTGTTGGATCTGTTTGCTCAAGCTGACAAAGACAAGAACTGGGTGGTGTCACGGCAAGAGTTCAGGAACATTATCCGATCATGGCGGATTCCACTCACAGATGTTGATTTGGAGGATTTGATATTGGCTCTGGACAGAGATAACAGTGATGCATTAGACTACAGAGAACTGGCAGTTGGTAGACAGTCGTATCTGGAGGAGAGGTGGGCATACATGTACAATATTCTGTTTTAATTTGCAAATCTGAAATACTTTTTGTCGCTCATATCCAGGGCTGTTACAATTTTTTGGGTTTGTCCTGTTTGGCTTTGTTTGAGTGCTCTTATATTGGACATTTACAGTTTTGTGCAAACAAAATCAAAGATGCAATAGCCAATGAAAACAAAGAACAATATCAGAAGGGGAAATGAGAACTAAGAAATAAACACTTTGAATGAGGTAACTGGCTGCCAGCTTAGGCCAATACCAGTGACAAAGTTACAATTGGTTTTGGGTTTGCATGTGATTAACCCTTTAACTCCCATTAGTGATTAACATGAAACTTCTCCCAATAATATCCAATAACATTATCCAGCAAACAGGTAATGAGAATACTCAAACTTATCAGGTAGAGGTTGTTATCGTGATCTAACACCAAATTCTCTTAACTAAATTACAAGGAAATGTGTAGAAGCTAGAAGGGAGAATTATGCATCAGATCTTGGGAGTTAAAGGGTTGGGTTATGGCTGGGTACTAAGTGTTTTCTTCAATATGGCTAGTCACAGATCATACAAAATTAAATATTCAAATATTAGAATGTTCTTTGAACTTCTAAAATTAATGTGTAAAGCTTTTATGTCAAGAGGCTGGAAGTCATTGAATGTCCCCCAGCACACAAGTATTAGATGTTAGACTAAGAAAGCAGTGGTCAGTACCTGGCCACTTTGCGGACATGTCAACTTGCCAAAACCAACTGGCTGACACCATTAGTTATCTACATGTGGTGTGGTATATTGGGGTCAGCAAGTTGACATGGCCTCAAAGTGACTTGTTACTGGTCAGTTTAACAACACTGAATTTCACAGGTACATGAACAAAATTCCAAAAACGTAGGTGTTGGGTGACATAGGCTCCACAACAGCAAAAAAAAAAAGAAAAAAGAAAGGAATAAAGAACAATAAAAATATAGCCTTACACAGCCTTGATTTAGATGAGATTATGGCATGAACTGGCAAATTGGGTGCATTAATTTTTAACCTTCATTTCTTTTGAAGGGTCACTAAACAAGCGGCAGAGATTGTCCAAACTGCTAACACTAAAACTTCCAAAAGACCTGAAACCATTTTTGAGGAGCCTGAACCTGCTTATGACCCTGCTAACGAAAAATGGTCTGGCACTGGAACACAAAGACCTCCATCACCTCAAAGACCACCCTCACCACGAGCCAACCCTCAAAAAAGATCTAGACCCTCATCCTCACCACAGAGACCCTTAACCCCTTCATCTGCTCCTGTACAACCAGTGGCCTTTATAGCACAGCGGCCAGGGTCTGATCCCCAGTTGCGGCACTCTCGGCCTGTGTCACCCACAAGTAGTGGAAGTATTGAGAGCTTATCACCCACCCTGTTGGAGATACCACCTGTTCAGTTATCAGAGAAAGTGGACCAGTTGACTCAAGATGAGGTATGGGACTCGTCTCCTGGAAGGGAGGGGAGGGGAGGTGGCGGGTGTCTGAGGATTCTGGTTGTGTCTCGGTAAAAATGACCCGACCCCTACCCTCAGTATCCTTCTTTTTTCATAGTCCTCCCTTTATAATTTGTTAACGACGACTAATGATTCCCCCTGAAAACCATGTGATCTGAACAAAATCAGTGAAAATAATAGCCAATCAGAAGAAGAAGGAAAATACCTTAAAGAGCCAATGAAAGCTCAAGGTTAAAAACAATGCGACTGCCTAAAGCGCGGGAAAACGCGGGCGACCAAGTCGTGTTCGGTTTTTAGTTTTGCAGCTAATTGGTTGAGAGAGTGGCGTGAGTTTTCTGGACCAATCACAAAGCGAAGTAAAGCAAAAACAAGGCATTCCGGACTAATTTTGGCACTTAATTAAAAATTGCTCTTACTTGATCATATTATTAATCCTTGTTAGTCTGGTTATTGTTTATTGCCCTCAAATGATGGAGAAGTCGACGATGAATCTTGTTATCCAATATAAAAGACTTACATGTATCTAATTTTGCGAACTAAACTTATAGGGTCACGCTCCACCAGGATGCATTGCGGGGGTGATGACCATTCTCAGTGCTTTCTGTCATACAGGAAGGGAAAGTTTACCGTGTTTGACATATTATTGTCTTGCGAATTCTTCAATTTTGTCTTTCGTCCTGTCCCATAGATAGAAAAGAGGTCCTCAATGGGGTTAACCGATAGCAGTAAAACGGCCACAAAATTTAGTCGCAAGGCGTAAAAATTTACAAATTTTAACCGTTAGTCGTAAAAAAAGGTAACCGTAAAAAACATTTCTAGTGGAAACTACGGAAAGATGTTAACCATTAGCCATAAAAGCCATCACCTCATTGAGACCCTCAGAAAACGTCATCAGTATGCCTCTACTAAAGTGGCGATTTAGTTATACTCTTGGTCATAATACCCTTCTATTTGTGCAATGAAAACATTGGCACAAGGTATTGCTGTTGTGGCATTCTTTGCCGTTACCGTTCGGTTTGTGAGAAAAAGTATGGAGTTCCTGGATAATAACGATAACAGTGGCGCACGAAGCACACTGTTTGAGCGCGGCGCTTTGAGATACTGAGAGATCCGTCGCTTTTTATGTACGCGAAAACGGTTCATTGAAGTCCAGATGTATGATGGAAAATAAAGTGACATAAAATTTAAAGTAAAGAACTTTTTTCTTCATTGGCAGCCCTCAGCCACCATACAGAGGCACAATGTAATCTTTTTTTTGTGGTATTTCAGATAAAAGACAGACGCATGAAAAAACAACAAAAACGGAAAGAAAAAGAAAAAGCCAAACAGAAAAAGAGAACTGCGCCAGAAAAAGTGTCTGTGGCTCCATCCACCCTAGGGGGTAGGGTGGGGGAGATGGTGGATCGCTACCGAAAGATGACCATGAAGGAGTATAATGATGTCGTGGAACTTTGCCATATGCACGGAGTGCAGCTGAGTAAGGATCTTCTGGAGCGAGGTTAGATTGTGACGGAGGTTATTAATTTTATTTGTATCTATGTAGGGTTGAATGTATCTATGAAGGGTTGAATTTTTAACATTTAATTGTAATGCGCAATTGAAAAATCTTACATTGATGATTGCGCAATATAAGTCTATAAATTATTGTTATTATTTATTTTTTTATGGTGAGGTATTCTTGAGGTAAATCCGAGTGTTCTGATTGGTTTTTGCTTGGCCAGGATTTTGGCATACGAACCTTTCCGATGAAAATGGTCTTGAGCCGTGTATTTTGGCTCTCGAAAGCCGAAAAATTAAAAATAAACAAGTTTAGTGCAAATGCCATATAACACACTATTTACTGACCGCGCTTGCTCGAGCGGTACCGGGGAATATTGGCGCCTGGTCGTTTTTATACGGACCCCGCTTTGCTCTCTTTTTTCGGAGTTTGAGTAGCCACTCAGAGTCCCCCATCAGAGCGCGCCTTCAATGCTATCCACTGTTTAAGCATATAGTGGCACAGAGTACAAATGACTTTTAGTCAGTGTCTGGAGCGCTCCACAAGAGTATGTCGCTGGCCGAAAAGCAGGGAAATCGCAACAGCGAATCAAATCTGCGGAAAATATCACTAGGAGCTAATAATGAATCTCAAAATGAAACAAAATACCTTGAACGAGGGGAAAGGCAACAAACTAGGCAGCGAAATGTGGTTAGCGAGAGAAGGCAAAGCTACAACCATTCCACATAACCCTCATTCAGTTGACAATGTGTCCTGGATGCTTGCTATTTAACATTTAAGCTGTGTATTATAGTTGAACGATAGACATTAGTTTTTCTAGCTTGACTCATCTTTCTAATCCCTATTTTTGTTATTTATATGTTTATGATTTTTTTTTTCAGTTCTCCTTCAACCAGAAGATAAACCGCTGTCACAGATAAAGCTGACCGCGCGAAAACCTGGACTCTTTTCAATCTCAACTAGGCATCACATACCACAAGTTAAGTTCCAGTCCTCCACGGCTGGAAGCAACAAGCGGCGGCCGAATTTTAGAAACCCGGGTCCAAACACGTGACAAATGACTTTCAATATCAAGCGGCCAAGGTTATTTTTGTAGCGACAGTACATAAAAAGCTAAATTGGAGAGACAAAAATAAAGACTTACTCGTTAGATCGAAAACTATACGCTACTTTTTTTGTTACATTGTAAATCAAAGTACTCGAAGGATAATTACTGTAATAAAAGCGTTTATCAGGTTGAGAATAACGCTTGCTAGTAAGTTTGTTTCAGTCAAAATTTATCGGGAATTAAATTTCTTTGGTTATCCTCATCCGTGGGGATGGTATTAGTGAGGTTACTGGTACGCATTGCATTACTGGCAGTGTGCTTTCTCAGTACATAATTTAATCATATCATTTGAGGCATAACAGTAAAATAATAGGTTTGGCTGAAGGTGTTTAGTTTCCTGTGCAAAAATTTCGGGCATTAGTTGTATTGTTTATACCCATGTAGCCAAGGCTTTTAAGGATAATTTGATTTTGTTTTTTGATGTTCGTATGTATGTCGCGTTTCGAAGCTTGGAATAAAAATGATAGTATTACTAAAAACAATAATAACAATACTGATGATAATGATGGCAATGATAACAATATCTAAAAAAAGAATGTATATAAAATATTCTAAAATTGGATTTTGGACTACAGCCAGCTGTAAGCATCAAATTTGAGAGAAGGAAGCAGACTGAAGCAAAGTAACACAGGTGTCACGAGAACTCATCCCGTAATTTGAGAATGAATTTTCTTAGAACGGTCATCAAAAAAACGAATCACTAATGGATAGTCGAACGTGCCTGCTACACGTAGTTTACGCTGAAACAGAACATTGATTCCGCCATAGCTGATACGTAAGTCCATAGATTTTATGTGGTGTAAATAAGGTACAAGACGAATAGTTTGAAGCCAACAGAGCCATTTTACCCTCTGCTGTGGTTCTCGGTCAAGAACAGGAGGCGTAAGAACTCACACGTTTATTACAAAGCATATGGAACAGAACTAAACTAAGGAAACCAAATCACATGCAAGTGAAAAATTATTAGCTGCCCAATTTTTGTATATGGTGGCCTAGGTAATGTGATAACTGCTGGCCGGAATCTAGGCAAGATCACGACACTATCCCAGAACGCGTAAATCGTCCACGTCCTCCTTCACGGCTACGATCAAAAATATTTGTTTTGTTTTGTATTGTTTTAGTTTTTTACCCTCATCTAATCGATATTCCTGTGCCTTAGACCCAGTTCTCAGTGTGATCAAACGTCGTATAAATACATAAGCATTTGGAAAACGCGCTAGAAATAAAAAAGTCACAAATCTTCCGTGAAGCGAGTTTTTAATCGGGAGATATTGTTGGTTCAGGCGGCAGGATGTAACGAAACACTTGTCATACGAAAGCTTTGCGTGACATCCCAGAGAATAGCTGGCAAGGAAATCACCTCGCCGCCTCGCAGTTTGGTAAATATCTACCATTTGTTCATCTCCAATTCGTTTGGTTGTTATTTGATATTGCACAATTAAAACATCTCCTTTCGAACACTTTCAAGATTTTACCTGTACGTGAATTTGTAAAGTCATGGGTACAATAAAACTTCGAAGAAAACACGGAAGACGTAACATGACACAACGATGACGGCAACAAGGTCATGGCAAAATAAGAGATCTTCTGGTCGGATCAATCGCTCAGCACCTGCGTTTTAAAATGTGTACACTGTACATCTCACAACTGTCCTCTTTCAAAGAGGAACGTTAAATCACCAAAATTTGAGTGGTGTGAGAGCAGAAAGCCCTGGAAAATTATCTAAGTTTCCATTTGGAACTCAACGCTGCCATTCGCAAAGTAGCGGGCTGTCCGCGAGATACTACAGCAGTCGGCACTGTTGGCCTTGGATTCTCAGAACAGTTGGACATCATTGGTTTCAACCGGTTAGCTTACGACTTTGGCGGTTAACCATTTGTACACAACATCAACATGTCTATATCTTATGTACTCTTGGTGTCCTTGAATCAACGAAAGACATGCTAGAGATCTCTATGGGATCTAGGGCCCACTCACTCTAACAAAGCATCAGTCAAAGGCATCAATCGCTTTTCGAAAAAAAACAAAACGAAACAAAGCAAAAAAAAAACATAACAATCGTTAATTGAAGCACGTAAACTGGTTCCTCAGATGCTCAGAGGTAAGTAAGCACGTAAACTGGTTCCTCAAATGCTCAAACAAGTTAACTGAAATTTAGCCTATAAAAATCTCTCAAAAAATGGTTCACGATTTAAGTTTTGAGCAGCACAAAGAGAACATCATGATCATAAAGGGCGAAGCTCTTTCGCTTCTTGCAACGAGCGCTTTTGTCTTCTTATTAGCTGTAGGACCTTGTAGGGCCAGTTTCCTCTCTACATCGCTGCAGTTCACTCGCGATGCCTTGATGGGTTTCTCACACGGATCGCAGAGGAGCGTGGAAATACTTACACCGAAGAAGACGAAAAGGATTATTAGTCCCAGAGAGCAATTGCTAGAGAAGTTAAATGGACGAAAATCTTTCAGGGAGTCTTACAGCAGTGGATCCACCGATGAACTCACTATCCCAACAAAAAACATTACTCGAGAAGAAATCACCTATACAAAGGAAAGCAGAACTTACAAACCGCGCTTATCACCATCGAACAAGTTCCTCGAGGCCATCAATGACATTGAACGGGCTGTGGCTAAAGCAAAGGCTTCAGGATTCCGTTACAGGAAAGAAACCTTCAATAAATTGAAAGGACTCCTAGCGCGAGCGATAAGAAGTAAGAGCTACAAATATGCGCGCGAAGTTCTGGGCAAGATCATGTATCTTTTAAGCACCAAGTCGTCGGCACCGTGGCGAAGCAAGAGAACCACCTCAGGGAACAAAACCACCCCTGAAACGGAAGGAGGCGATTTCCTTCAAGATCTACGGAGGCAACTCGGCGCCTCGGTGTTTGATAGCTTCATGGCTGTCCAAGGAGACGTGTCACTGATGTTTGCCATTGATAACACCGGAAGCATGCGTGAAGAAATTCAAGCAGCAAAAAATATCGCCATAGACATCATAAATTATCCTCGTAATTCCAGTGTGAAGAAATACATTTTGTCGCCTTTTAACGACCCCTACCCTGGTACGTACAAAACATTTTATTTTTGTATTATGTTTGTCAGTTTGTTTGCTTTTTTCAATTAGGAAGGGGAGGTGTGAAGGATTTTGGGGGCACAGCATGGTTTTCAGGGTGAAGGGAGGGAAGATCAGTCATTGCTAACAGAGTATAAAGGGAGGGGAGGGGAACAACTATAGACAATTGACTGCCAATTAGCATCTAATTAAAGGGAGAGTCAAACAAAATCCTCCATCCCTTCATCCCTACATCCCCCTTCCCCCCCCCCCCCCCTCGCTTCTCTCACAAGCAATGGTCCCGCCTGCCTAATCAAGGCACTCAAGCTCTCTCCATGCCTCCCGATTAATATTTAAAAACCTTTTTACTCTAAAATACGCTTGAGTGCCATGCAATTCGGCCCTAAAGGCTTTATTTAATCTTATACCCAGATCTTAACGTGTAACTGAAACTGAAATGTACCTCTTGGCCGTGAAAGATCTGGATATGAGACTAGCCTTTACTGTCAATGACTGATCGTTCTTCTGAAAGGTAATCGAAAACGAACAGGGAAACAAGGGTGGTGGGGAGGGGGATATCATTCTGACCCTTCGCCAATTCCAGAAGAAGTCAAACTATTCAAATTTGCACTTCAATATTTTGCAGTGAAATCGGCCACCATAGTCAAAGAGGAAAGCGACGCTGGTGAGTTCGTGAAAGCTATTAATGCTCTTACAGCAAACGGTGGTGGGGATTGTCCGGAGTATACATTCACAGGGATGCTGGAAGCAATCTACCAATGGCCAGAATGGGGATCCCCTATGTACGTCTTTACGGACGCGGGCCCAAAAGATGCATCAGAAGCAAAAATTGCCGAGCTTCAGTTCCTAGCTAGCTCTGATCAGTTAGGGGTAACAATTAATTTTCTTACCACAGGTAAGAGATCTAATCATCTGTAAAGTATTTACATTCTTGTTCGCATACTATTTAGCAGGCTGTATGTCTGACTGACAAAACGGTAGAGAGGATAAGGTCTCGTCTTTTGCAGACTGACAGATTTACAGACCTACAGTTTGACAGACTAACAGACCGACAGACTAAGAGACCAACAGACCGACAGTCCGACAAAGTAACAGATAGAAAGAACGACAGACTTACAGACTAAAGGACCGGCAGTCCAACAGACTGACAGACCAACAGACTAGCAGACTGATAGAGCGTCTGACTGACAAATTTGAGTGATAGGCTGACTAACAAACTTCTGGCAGACAGATTAGTCAATCTGTCTGACTTATCTATCGAATGATCAATTGATTAGTTGACCAGTGTCACGAATTTATCGATTGTTTGGTGTAGGTTTCTGTCACACTCATCTCCACCCAGCCTTCAAAGATCTCGCCGAGCGTACCTCAGGTCAGACTATTTCTCTTAGAAAAGACGGAGAACTTGAAAAGCTTAATAATCTGACAGCGGGTGTGCTTGATGGGACGAACACTCTTAGTATCGGTTCAAGCTCAGGACACAAGAGGAAACGAAGCGTAAAAAATACAACACCCCGTCGATATAACTTTTCAGTTGATGAATCCATTGAAAAATTGACTATAACAGTAAGCACCACGCGCCAGGGAACAAATGGTCTGTACTTTTTATTTTTTTGATTATATCTATGTTGTAGTGGGTGAGGCTTAATGTGATCTTGGGCTGCTATCTTTGACTTTTACAGCCGGAAAACGCTGGGAGAGAGAGAAATTTGGGTGAGCGACGGCCAAGAAGAAGGAGAGGGGAGGGGAGGGGTGCAGATGCGTTTGCTAGCTTCTTAGCGTTTACTCGCCTATATAAGACGCCTGCACTGCACGCTAACCGCTCATGGATACAGATGCTATTTCCATATCATATTTTACAAAAGGAGAGGTAGTTCCCAAATAGTCAACTAACAGCCACAAGGAAACTTTGCAAGAAATCTTTTTCTTTTTTGGGGGGGTTCGTTTGACTTTTTTTTAATTAATATCTTCATTTTTTGGAGATTAAGAAGGATTAAATTGAATAAATGAAATCGATGGAAATATATTAAAATCAACAAAGTTGCTAGCTGTCTACCTCTTTAACCTTCGAGTGTCACAATTTATCATTTCTAACACCCTTGTTTATCTTATTGTTTAGTTATTTCTTTTTTTATAATCTGTAAACTTACTGTATCAATTTTTGCATACTTGCTTTTAAACGTTTTTTCAGGGCAAGGCATTACCTTGACAGACCCCGATGACATCGTGATCTCAACTGAAAAACTTAGTCTGTCCCAGGTCTCTGTCTATCAGATCGACCGCCCTAAGATAGGAGGCTGGACCCTGGTTGTGTCGGGTGAACACGAGTTTCAAGCTAAGTCAAGCAGTGAAACGAATGTCAACTTCGGAGTATATTTCATCATTCCAATGCGGGGACGCAGGAGACAGATAACAGAAGTGCCTATTTCTAATCCAGTTACAGGTAAGTTTCGCATATAATCAGGGCAATTTTTAAGTAAGTGTCAAATGGAATCCGGGATTTTATTTCGGTCTGTGATTGGTCAAAAAAACTCGTCCCATTCTGGACTTCAAATTAATTATAAGTGATTCTGTATTTCTTAAAGGTAAACTGAACAAGATGCTCATCACTGTCGCTGGTTCTGAGAGGCTCAACACAAGCTCCCTACGATTGGAACTCATTACCCCTGAAGGAGCTAGGATTACTGACGTCACGTTGCAGACAACTGACAACGTCCATTTCATCGCAAGTTTTACGCCTCGCACGAGCCAACCATTCAAACTCAGGCTCAGTGGTATCACTCGTGGCCGCAACACTTTTGAGAGAATTTCTCGCCAGAAGATCAAACCCTCCAGGGCCCTGCTCAGAGTAAGATACGCCAGTAATGATTATACACTTCCCTTAGGACGAGTCACGTTTGTTCATTTTGAAATCTGCAACTTTGGCGCCACTGAGTATTTTGACGTTACAGTCGTGAAAGATCGAATGGGTTTGATTATTAGCCCACAAATTTCATCCAAACGTGTCATTAAAGGCCACTGCGCGATTATATCTGTCCGCGCCAGAGCTACGCGGCCCGAGGACGTGGACAAGACCGACATCTTATTCTTGATAGTAAAGGGCCGCACATCTAAAGTTCTTGCCTCACAGGGGGTGCGTCTTTTTGTTGTGCCATAAGCAGAGATTTGTGGATCAATCTGTTATTCCGTTGCCACAAATTCATAATATTCTACTAAAATTTTAGGCGACCGAGTGAATTCAAGAGACTTTCAAGAGATCACAAGGATTATCATTGATTAGCTATAGAGGCACAGCTTTCGAGAAAAATAAGAATTTTATCAGTAGGTTATTTCGCATAGTCTGTAACAGCAATAACAGCAATGAGATTTTAGCTCTAACGTCATGTACCTGATTAATTTTTTAGTCTTGAAGATTAATAAAAAAAGAGGTGGTTTATTTTGAGGCTTCAGAGTCAAGTTGTCTTACAGCAGTCATAAACAGTCACACATGTCAGTGAGTTACGGCGTTGTAAATCCGAGTAAATGTCATAAGAAAGCTCAAAATGAGAAAAACAAAATGATAAATTTACAGGATACCCGTTCTAAGTAACCCTTGTGCTTGGTAAGTCTAGAGTTTCCTTTCACTGCTCTTGTTTCCTTTCATAGATTTCTAGGACGGTTTCAATTCTCTCGCATATCACTCCTAATAGGGGTGATTTCTTCTTTAAAACTGTATGCAAAAATCGATGCAGCCGGTCAAACGTAATGCCACTGCACATGCCTGATATTTTGCGAAATAAGTTAATGGTTTGTAAGTAAAGTTGTCACGCCATCTTTGAGCGAATTGCGTAACAAGAGCAAACAATGACTGCCGTAGAGGTTTAAGGTTTGTCTTTATAGAGTACGTAGTGCGAGGGTAATGGGAAAGAGGGAGGAGGGGAAAGAAAGAGATCATGGGAAGGGGAACAAGAATAGGTCTACCTTACTCGCGCGCGTTATGGAAACGCCGACTGGGACGAGTTAGCGATTATGTGCCAAATCACGTGACACCTGCTTGATCGTGTGGTGAAGTCGAAGTCTTTCATAAGTTCGACGTTTACGAATGTGATTTAAAACATGACCCCTTCTTGTTGAAACTTTGTCGTAAAGCAAGAGACTCAGGAGAAAGTAAAGAAAGTAAATCATTAAATTAGTTTGTTTCAAATTTTAAAATGATCTTCTTCCAGAGTTACATTTTTTCAATAAAAAATGACCAACGCTACATCTCGGTCGAGGCTCTCTTTTAGTACTTTGTGCTTCATTTTCTATATGGGAACTGATTTCTTTCACCTGCAATTCCTAACATGAAAATTCATTGATTAAACATCTCAAAGTATACTTTTCTCTTTCATATAAAAACAACATAGCTACGAAGTATAGAAAATGGTGCGGGCGGGAAGGGAGGGGCAACACAGTTTTTCCAGTACAGGTTTAGACCTTGTAGTATTCTGTCCCCCACCCTCCCTCTCAAATGCCAAATACCTTAGTTTCAAAAGAAGGGTATTTACTGGACCTTTGATACGATATTCTTTATCACTCTCGTGTGAACAAAGTTCTTTTTCACTTATCTTCGCCTTATTCTACGAATAACCCCTCTCTATTACTTATATCAGGATTTATTACTATTCGAGACCCTGAGAATAATTTTTCCCATCTTGATGAGAAATGATATATAATTTATCTTAAATATTCATTCACCTCATCTGAGAGAAGCTGCAGCCGATTTAATACCTCGTCTGCTCTCCTTTGTCTTGGCTTGGCGGACACTGAAGTTGTTCCAAGAAAAAGGAACAAAACCAAAAGCAATATTTTGTAGTTCATTTAAATTCGAAGCACGTTGTTGAAATACGCCTGTGCAAAGAGAGAACAGATTCATGCTAATACATTGAACAAATGTGTAAAGCTGAGCCTTCTGCATAACGGAAACGTTTACTGTCTCCTGATGTAAGTTTTTAGCATAATCTGTTGGGAAGCTACAGCTGAAACCGCTTTAATCTATAAGTACAGTCATTAAATTTTTCCCCCAGTCAGTTGGTCGGTCAGTCATCCAGTTATTCATGATCAATCATCTAGTTCGTCAGTCATTCATGACCAGTCATTCATGATCAGTCACTCAATGACTCTGTCATTCTATTACGTCTTTCAGTCGTTCAGATATTCATTTATTTATTCTTTCAGTCAGTCAGTGGACCATTCGTTAAGCGCATTTCGATTGAGTGTCTCAAAACCAAACCAAAGTAATCGGAAGAATTAAAAAATACTTTCAAGAGCCAATGAGAATTCTAAATAAAACTCGCGGGAAAACGATAACGACCAATTGGTGATTGGTTTTACTTTTGCTTCTGATTGGGTGAAAAAGTGCGCGTGTATTCAGGACCAATCACAGAGCGACTCAAGCAAAGCAAAAGCAAAGCAATCCCGGATCAAATTTCTCGACATTCGGTTGAATACCCCTCTACCATCAATCAACCATTTAATTAGTCATAAATTTAATTAATTAATTAATCCCTGAGACAATCATAATGTCTCAAGGTCAGTGCCGGATTACAACCCCAACAATAATGATTAATTCATTAGTTTTCCAACTATGTTTTCAATCCTCTCTAAATGTCATTTAGTGGTTTTACGGTGGTCCATCTGCTTTTTTCTTCATTTTATGGCATCGCTAATTTGGCTTTCAAATAAATCCTTTCATGACTAGAAGCATTTTACGATGCTTCATTATTGATTCGTCAAAAGCAATATCGATCATTTCGATAGCACTGTTTTCGACATGTTTGTCTCAAGCTAGTGTAAATGAAGTTCTCTCCTTCACAAAAATGTCCGTAATGTTTTACCTCTAGATTTCGACGGAAAATGACAATGTATCCATGATACTTGCTATTCTATGAGTAAGCTGTGAGTTATAGTTGAACGATGGACATTATTTTTTTTTCTGGCTTAACTCGATCGTCTTACCTGTGGGGATGGTTTTATTGAGGTTACTAATACGTATTGCATTGCTGGAAGTGTGATTTCTCATTACATTACTTAATCATATCATTTGAGTCGTAAAAGCAAAATAACAGGTTTGAATAAAGGTGTTCGGTTTTTTTGTGAAAAAATTTCGGGCAATAGTTGTATTATTTATACTTGTAGCCAAGGCTTTAAAGGATAATTTGATTTTGTTTTTTGATATACGTATGTATGTCGCGTTTCGAAGCGTGGAAAAAATAAGAATAGTATTACTAAAAAAAAATAATAACAATACTGATGATAATGATGGCAGTGATAATAATATTTAAAGAAAGAAATGTATAAAAAATTATAAAATTAGACTTCACTTAATTTCGGCCCACAGCCAGCTGTAAGCATCAAATTTGAGAGACGGAAGCAGGCTAAAACGAGGCAAGTGTCACGAGAACTCATCCTATAATTTGAGAATGAATTTTTTTAAAATGGTCATCAAACAAGGAAGTATTAATAGAACGTCGAACGTGCCTAATGCACGTAGTATACAAAACCTTGACTCAGCCGTAGCTGATACGTAAGTCCATAAAATTTATGTGGTGTAATTAACGTGCATGACAAATAGTTTGAAGCCAACTGAGCCATTTTACCCTCTGCTGTAGTTCTCGACCAAGAACAGGAGGCGTAAGAACACACTCGTTTGTTACAAAGCACACGAACACGTTAATCGTCCAATTCCTGTTTCATGATCACGATAAAAAACAGTTTTTTTTTTGTTTTGTTTTGTATTGTTTTAATTTTTTATCACAAGCTAATCGATGTTCTTGTGCCTTAGACCCAGTTCTCAGTGTGATCAAACGTCGTATAATTACATAAGCATTTGGAAAACGAGCTAGAAATACGAAAGTCACAAATGTCTTGTAAAGCGAGTTTTTAATGGGGAGATTTTGTGGGTTCAGGCGGCAGGATATAGGATGTAACGCAACAATTGTCATACGAAAGATTTGCGTGACATCCCAGGGATTAGCTGGGAGGGAAATTACCTCGCTACCTCGCAGTTTGTTAGATATGTACCATTTGTTCATCTCCGATTCGTTGGGTTGTTATTAGATATTGCTCAATAAAAACATCACCTTTCGAACACTTTCAAGATTTTACCTGTACGTGAATTTGTAAAGTCGTTGGTATAATAAAAATTTGAAGAAAACACGGCAGACGTAACATGACACAACGGCGACGACGAGGTCATGGCAAAATAACAAATCTTGTGGTCACATCAATCGTTCAGCACGTACGTTTTAAAATGTATACACTGTACATCTCACAACTGTCCTCTTTAAAAGAGGAACGTTGAATCACCAAAATTTGAGTGGGGTGAGAGCAGAAACCCCGACGGCAAATTATCTAAGTCAACGCTGCCATTCGCGAAGTAGCGGGCTGTTCGGGAGATACTATTGCAGTCGGCACTGTTGGCCTTGGATTCCCCAAACAGTTGGACATCATCGGCTTCCACTGGTTATCTTAGGCTTTGGCGGTCGACCGTTTGTATACAACGTTAACATGTCTTTATTTTTTGTACTCTTGGTGTCTTTGAATCAACGAAAGACATGCTAGAGATCTCTATGGGATCTAGGGCCCATTAGCTCTAGCAAAGTATCAGTCATAGGGATCAATCGGTTTTGGAAAAAAAAACAAAACAAAACAAAACAAAAAAACTAACGATAGCAATCTGTAATTGAAGCACGTAAACTGGTTCCTTAGATGCTCAAGGGTAAGTAAGCATGTAAACTGGTTCCTTAGATGCTAAGAGGTAAGTAAGCACGTAAACTGGTTCCTCAAATGCTCAAGCAAGTTAACTGAGACTCAGCCTATAAAAATCTTTCAAAAGAGTTTCAATACTTTAAAAGTTTTGAGCAGCACAAAGAGAACATCATGATCATAAAGGGCGAACTTCTTTCGCTTCTTGCAACGAGCGCTTTTGTCTTCTTATTAGCTGTAGGACCTGGTAGGGGCAGTCTCCTCTCCACATCGCTGCAGTTCACTCGCGATTCCTTGATGGGTTTCTCACACGGATCTCAGAGGAGCGTGGAAATACTTACACCGAAGAAAACGAAAAGGATTATTACTCCCTTTGAGCAAGTGAGAGAGATGTTAAAAGGGCGACTTAGTAAGCAGGCTAAATCCGGACACGGATTCCTCCCTAAACTCACTATCCCAACGAAAAACATTACTCGGGAAGAGATCACCTATACAAAGGAAAGCAGGACTTACAGACCGCGCTTATCACCATCGAACAAGTTCCTCGAGGCCATCAACGACATTGAACGGGCTGTGGCTAAAGCAAAGGCTTCAGGATTCCGTTACAGGAAAGAAACCTTCAATAAATTGAAAGGACTCCTAGCGCGAGCGATAAGAAGTAAGAGCTACAAATATGCGCGCGAAGTTCTGGGCAAGATCATGTATCTTTTAAGCACCAAGTCGTCGGCACCGCGGCGAAGCAAGAGAACCACCTCAGGGAACAAAACCGCCCCTGAAACGGAAGGAGGCAATTTCCTTCAAGATTTACGGAAGAAACTCGGCGCCTCGGTGTTTGATAGCTTCATGGCTGTCCAAGGAGACGTGTCACTAATGTTTGCCATTGATAACACTGGAAGCATGAGTGAAGAAATTCAAGCAGCAAAAAATATCGCCATAGACATCATAAATTATCCTCGTAATTCCAGTGTGAAGAAATACATTTTGTCGCCTTTTAACGACCCCTACCCTGGTACGTACAAAACATTTTATTTTTGTATTATGTTTGTCAGTTTGTTTGCTTTTTTCAATTAGGAAGGGGAGGTGTGAAGGATTTTGGGGGCACAGCATGGTTTTCAGGGTGAAGGGAGGGAAGATCAGTCATTGCTAACAGAGTATAAAGGGAGGGTAGGGGAACAACTATAGACAATTGACTGCCAATTAGCATCTAATTAAAGGGAGAGTGAAACAAAATCCTCCATCCCTACATCCCTACATCCCCCTCCCCCCTCCCCCCTCGCTTCTCTCACAAGCAATGGTCCCGCCTGCCTAATCAAGGCACTCAAGCTCTCTCCATGCCTCCCGATTAATATTTAAAAACCTTTTTACTCTAAAATACGCTTGAGTGCCATGCAATTCGGCCCTAAAGGCTTTATTTAATCTTATACCCAGATCTTAACCTGTAACTGAAACTGAAATGTACCGCTTGGCCGTGAAAGATCTGGATATGAGACTACCCTTTACTGTCAATGGTAATCGAAAACGAACAGGGAAACAGGGGTGGTGGGGAGGGGGATATCATTCTGACCCTTCGCCAATTCCAGAAGAAGTCAAACTATTCAAATTTGCACTTCAATATTTTGCAGTGACATCGGCCACCATAGTCAAAGAGGAAAGCGACGCTGGTGAGTTCGTGAAAGCTATTAATGCTCTTACAGCAAACGGTGGTGGGGATTGTCCGGAGTATACATTCACAGGGATGCTGGAAGCAATCTACCAATGGCCAGAATGGGGATCCCCTATGTACGTCTTTACGGACGCGGGCCCAAAAGATGCATCAGAAGCAAAAATTGCCGAGCTTCAGTTCCTAGCTAGCTCTGATCAGTTAGGGGTAACAATTAATTTTCTTACCACAGGTAAGAGATCTAATCATCTGTAAAGTATTTACATTCTTGTTCGCATACTATTTAGCAGGCTGTATGTCTGACTGACAAACCGGTAGAGAGGATAAGGTCTCGTCTTTTGCAGACTGACAGATTTACAGACCTACAGTTTGACAGACTAACAGACCGACAGACTAAAAAGACCAACAGACCGACAAACCGACAAAGTAACAGATAGAAAGAACGACAGACTTACAGACTAAAGGACCGGCAGTCCAACAGACTGACAGACCAACAGACTAGCAGACTGATAGAGCGTCTGACTGACCAATTTGAGTGATAGGCTGACTAACAAACTTCTGACAGACAGATTAGTCAATCTGTCTGACTTATCTATCGAATGATCAATTGATTAGTTGACCAGTGTCACGAATTTATCGATTGTTTGGTGTAGGTTTCTGTCACACTCATCTCCACCCAGCCTTCAAAGATCTCGCCGAGCGTACCTCAGGTCAGACTATTTCTCTTAGAAAAGACGGAGAACTGGAAAAGCTTAATAATCTGACAGCGGGTGTGCTTGATGGGACGAATACTCTTAGTATCGGTTCAAGCTCAGGACACAAGAGGAAACGAAGCGTAAAAAATACAACACCCCGTCGATATAACTTTTCAGTTGATGAATCCATTGAAAAATTGACTATAACAGTAAGCACCACGCGCCAGGGAACAAATGGTCTGTACTTTTTATTTTTTTGATTATATCTATGTTGTAGTGGGTGAGGCTTAATGTGATCTTGGGCTGCTATCTTTGACTTTTACAGCCGGAAAACGCTGGGAGAGAGAGAAATTTGGGTGAGCGACGGCCAAGAAGAAGGAGAGGGGAGGGGAGGGGTGCAGATGCGTTTGCTAGCTTCTTAGCGTTTACTCCCCTATATAAGACGCCTGCACTGCACGCTAACCGCTCATGGATACAGATGCTATTTCCATATCATATTTTACAAAAGGAGAGGTAGTTCCCAAATAGTCAACTAACAGCCACAAGGAAACTTTGCAAGAAATCTTTTCTTTTTTTTTTGGGTTCGTTTGGCTTTTTTTTAATTAATATCTTCATTTTTTGGAGATTAAGAAGGATTAAATTGAATAAATGAAATCAATGGAAATATATTAAAATCAACAAAGTTGCTAGCTGCCTACCTCTTTAACCTTCGAGTGTCACAATTTATCATTTCTAACACCCTTGTTTATCTTTTTGTTTAGTTATTTCTTTTTTTATAATCTGTAAACTTACTGTATCAATTTTTGCATACTTGCTTTTAAACTTTTTTTAGGGCAAGGCATTACCTTGACAGACCCCGATGACATCGTGATCTCAGCTGAAAAACTTAGTCTGTCACAGGTCTCTGTCTATCAGATCGACCGCCCCAAGATAGGAGGCTGGACCCTAGTTGTGTCGGGTGAACACGAGTTTCAAGCTAAGTCAAGCAGTGAAACGAATGTCAACTTCGGAGTATATTTCATCATTCCAATGCGGGGACGCAGGAGACAGATGACAGAAGTGCCTATTTCCAATCCAGTTACAGGTAAGTTTCGCATATAATCAGGGCAATTTTTAAGTAAGTGTCAAATGGAATCCGGGATTTTATTTCGGTCTGTGATTGGTCAAAAAAACTCGTCCCATTCTAGACTTCAAATTAATTAAAAGTGATTCTGTATTTCTTAAAGGTAAACTGAACAAGATGCTCATCACTGTCGCTGGTTCTGAGAGGCTCAACACAAGCTCCCTACGCTTGGAACTCATTACCCCTGAAGGAGCTAGGATTACTGACGTCACGTTGCAGACAACTGACAACGTCCATTTCACCGCAAGTTTTACGCCTCGCACGAGCCAACCATTCAAACTCAGGCTCAGTGGTATCACTCGTGGCCGCAACACTTTTGAGAGAATTTCTCGCCAGAAGATCAAACCCTCCAGGGCCCTGCTCAGAGTAAGATACGCCAGTAATGATTATACACTTCCCTTAGGACGAGTCACGTTTGTTCATTTTGAGATCTGCAACTTTGGCGCCACTGAGTATTTTGACGTTACAGTCGTGAAAGATCGAATGGGTTTGATTATTAGCCCACAAATTTCATCCAAACGTGTCATTAAAGGCCACTGCGCGATTATATCTGTCCGCGCCAGAGCTACGCGGCCCGAGGACGTGGACAAGACCGACATCTTATTCTTGATAGTAAAGGGCCGCACATCTAAAGTTCTTGCCTCACAGGGGGTGCGTCTTTTTGTTGTGCCATAAGCAGAGATTTGTGGATCAATCTGTTATTCCGTTGCCACAAATTCATAATATTCTACTAAAATTTTAGGCGAACGAGTGAATTCAAGAGACTTTCAAGAGATCACAAGGATTATCATTGATTAGCTATAGAGGCACAGCTTTCGAGAAAAATAAGAATTTTATCAGTAGGTTATTTCGCATAGTCTGTAACAGCAATAACAGCAATGAGATTTTAGCTCTAACGTCATGTACCTGATTAATTTTTTAGTCTTGAAGATTAATAAAAAAAAGAGGTGGTTTATTTTGAGGCTTCAGAGTCAAGTTGTCTTACAGCAGTCATAAACAGTCACACATGTCAGTGAGTTACGGCGTTGTAAATCCGAGTAAATGTCATAAGAAAGCTCAAAATGAGAAAAACAAAGTGATAAATTTACAGGATACCCGTTTTAAGTAACCCTTGTGCTTGGTAAGTCTAGAGTTTCCTTTCACTGTTCTTGTTTTTTTTCACAGATTTCTAGGACGGTTTCAATTCTCTCGCATATCACTCCTAATAGGGCTGATTTCTTCTTCAAAACTGTATGCGAAAATCGATGCGGCCAGTCAAACGTAATGTCATTACACATGCCTGACGTTTTGCGAAATAAGTTAATGGTTTGTAAGTAAAGTTGTCACCTCATCTTTGAGCGAATTGCGTGACAAGAGCTAACAATGACTACCGTAGAGGTTTAAGGTTTGTCTTTATAGAGTACGTAGTGCGAGGGTAATGGGAAAGAGGGAGGAGGGGAAAGAAAGAGATCATGGGAAGGGGAACAAGAATAGGTCTACCTTACTCGCGCGCGTTATGGAAACGCCGACTGGGACGATTTAGCGATTATGTGCCAAATCACGTGGCACCTGCATAATCGTGTGGTGAAGTCGAAGTCTTTCATAAGTTCGACGTTTACGAATGTGATTTAAAACATGACCCCTTCTTGTAGAAACTTTGTCGTAAAGCAAGAGACTCAGGAGAAAGTAAAGAAAGTAAATCATTAAATTAGCTTGTTTCAAATTTTTAAATTATCTTCTTCCAGAGTTACATTTTTTTCCATAAAAATGACCAACGCTACATCTCGGTCGAGGCTCTCTTTTAGTACTTTGTGCTTCATTTTCTATATGGGAACTGATTTCTTTCGCCTGCAATTCTTAACATGAAAATTCAATGATTAAACATCTCAAAGTATACTTTTCTCTTTCATATAAAGAAAACATAGCTACGAAGTATAGAAAATGGAGCAGGCGGGAAGGGAAGGGCAAGACAGTTGTTCCAGCACAGGTTTAGACCTTGTAGTATTCTATCCCCCACCCTCCCTCTCAAATGCCAAATACCTTAGTTTCAAAAGAAGGGTATTTACTGGACCTTTGATACGATATTCTTTATCACTCTCGTGTGAACAAAGTTCTTTTTCACTTATCTTTGCCTTATTCTGCGAATAACCCCTCTCTATTACTTATATCAGGATTTATTACTATTCGAGACCCTAAGAATAATTTTCTTCCCACCTCGATGAGAAATAATATATAATTTATCTTAAATATTCATTTAACTCATCTGAGAGAAGCTGCAGCCGATTTAATACCTCGTCTGCTCTCCTTTGTCTTGGCTTGGCGGACACTGAAGTTGTTCCAAGAAAAAGGAACAAAACCAAAAGCAATATTTTATAGTTCATTTAAATTCGAAGCACGTTGTTGAAATACGCCTGTGCAAAGAGAGAACAGATTCATGCTAATACGTTGAACAAATGTGTGAGGCTGATGCAACTAGCCTTCTGCATAACGGAAACGTTTACTGTCTCCTGATGTAAGTTTTTAGCATAATCTGTTGGGAAGCTACAGCTGAAACCGCTTTAATCAGTAAGTAAAGTTACTAAATTTTTTCACCAATCAGTCGGTCGGTCAGTCATCCAGTTATTCATGATCAATCATCTAGTTCGTCAGTCATTCATGATTAGTTATTCATGATCAGTCACTCACTCCATTTAGTCATTTAGTCACTCAATGACTCTGTCATTCTATTACGTCTTTCAGTCGTTCAGATATTCATTTATTTATTCCGTCAGACTTTCAGTCTTTCAGTCAGTCAGTGGACCATTTGTTAAGCGCATTTCGATTGAGTGTCTCAAAACCAAACCAAAGTAATCGGAAGAATTAAAAATACCTTCAAGAGCCAATGAGAACTCTAAATAAAACTCGCGGGAAAACGAGAAAGACCAATTGGTGATTGGTTTTACTTTTGCTTTTGATTGGGTGAAAAAGTGAGCGTGTATTCAGGACCAATCACAGAGCGACTCAAGCAAAGCAAAAGCAAAGCAATCCCGGATCAAATTTCTCGACATTCGGTTGAATACCCCTCTACCATCAATCAAGCATTTAATTAGTCATAAATTTAATTAATTAATTAATCCCTGAGACAATCATAATGTCTCAAGGTCAGTGCCGAATTACATTAACCCCAACAATAATGATTAATTCATTAGTTTTCCAACTATGTTTTCATTCCTCTCTAAATGTCATTTAGTGGTTTTAGGGTGGTCCATCTGCTTTTTTCTTCATTTTATGGCATCGCTAATTTGGCTTTCAAATAAATCCTTTCATGACTAGAAGCATTTTACGATGCTTCATTATTGATTCGTCAAAAGCAATATCGATCATTTCGATAGCACTGTTTTCGACATGTTTGTCTCAAGCTAGTGTAAATGAAGTTCTCTCCTTCACAAAAATGTCCGTAATGTTTTACCTCTAGATTTCGACGGAAAATGACAATGTATCCATGATGCTTGCTATTCTATGAGTAAGCTGTGAGTTATAGTTGAACCATGGACATATTTTTTTCTGGCTTAACTCGATCGTCTTACCTGTGGGGATGGTTTTATTGAGGTTACTAATACGTATTGCATTGCTGGAAGTGTGATTTCTCATTACATTACTTAATCATATCATTTGAGTCGTAAAAGCAAAATAACGGGTTTGAATAAAGGTGTTCGGTTTTTTTGTGGAAAAATTTCGGGCAATAGTTGTATTATTTATACCCTTGTAGCCAAGGCTTTAAAGGATAATTTGATTTTGTTTTTTGATATACGTATGTATGTCGCGTTTCGAAGCGTGGAAAAAATAAGAATAGTATTACTAAAAACAATAATAACAATACTGATGATAATGATGGCAGTGATAATAATATTTAAAGAAAGAAATGTATAAAAAATTATAAAATTAGACTTCACTTAATTTCGGCCCACAGCCAGCTGTAAGCATCAAATTTGAGAGACGGAAGCAGGCTAAAACCAGGCAAGTGTCGCGAGAACTCATCCTGTAATTTGAGAATGAATTTTTTTAAAATGGTCATCAAACAAGGAAGCATTAATAGAACGTCGAACGTGCCTAATGCACGCAGTATACAAAACCTTGATTCCGCCGTAGCTGATACGTAAGTCTATAAAATTTATGTGGTGTAATTAAGGTGCATGAAGTAGTTTGAAGCCAACTGAGCCATTTTACCCTCTGCTGTAGTTCTCGACCAAGAACAGGAGGCGTAAGAACACACTGGTTTGTTACAAAGCACACGAATACGTTAATCGTCCAATTCCTGTTTCATGATCACGATAAAAAACAGTTTTTTTTTGTTTTGTTTTGTATTGTTTTAATTTTTTATCATAAGCTAATCGATGTTCTTGTGCCTTAGACCCAGTTCTCAGTGTGATCAAACGTCGTACAATTACATAAGCATTTGGAAAACGAGCTAGAAATACGAAAGTCACAAATGTCTTGTAAAGCGAGTTTTTAATGGAGAGATATTGTGGGTTCAGGCGGCAGGATATAGGATGTAACGCAACAATTGTCATACGAAAGATTTGCGTGACATCCCAGGGATTAGCTGGGAGGGAAATTACCTCGCCGCCTCGCAGTTTGTTAGATATATACCATTTGTTCATCTACGATTCGTTGGGTTGTTATTAGATGTTGCACAATAAAAACATCACCTTTCGAACAATTTCAAGATTTTACCTGTACGTGAATTTGTAAAGTCGTTGGTATAATAAAAATTTGAAGAAAACACGGCAGACGTAACATGACACAACGGCGACGACGAGGTCATGGCAAAATAACAGATCTTGTGGTCAGATCAATCGTTCATCACCTGCGTTTTAAAATGTATACACTGTACATCTCACAACTGTCCTCTTTAAAAGAGGAACGTTGAATCACCAAAATTTGAGTGGTGTGAGAGCAGAAATCCCGACGGCAAATTATCTAAGTCAACGCTGCCATTCGCGAAGTAGCGGGCTGTTCGGGAGATACTATTGCAGTCGGCACTGTTGGCCTTGGATTCTCAAAACAGTTGGACATCATCGGCTTCCACTGGTTATCTTAGGCTTTGGCGGTCGGCCGTTTGTACACAACGTTAACATGTCTTTATTTTTTGTACTCTTGGTGTCTTTGAATCAACGAAAGACATGCTAGAGATCTCTATGGGATCTAGGGCCCATTCACTCTAGCAAAGCATCAGTCATAGGCATCAATCGGTTTTGGAAAAAAAAAACAAAACAAAACAAAGCAAAAAAACTAACGATAGCAATCTGTAATTGAAGCACGTAAACTGGTTCCTCAGATGCTCAAGGGTAAGTAGCATGTAAACTGGTTCCTTAGATGCTCAGAGGTAAGTAAGCACGTAAACTGGTTCCTCAAATGTTCAAGCAAGTTAACTGAGACTCAGCCTATAAAAGTCTTTCAAAAGAGTTTCAATACTTTAAAAGTTTTGAGCAGCACAAAGAGAACATCATGATCATAAAGGGCGAACTTCTTTCGCTTCTTGCAACGAGCGCTTTTGTCTTCTTATTAGCTGTAGGACCTGGTAGGGGCAGTCTCCTCTCCACATCGCTGCAGTTCACTCGCGATGCCTTGATGGGTTTCTCACACGGATCGCAGAGGAGCGTGGAAGTACTTACACCGAAGAAGACGAAAAGGATTATTAGTCCCACAGAGCAATTGATAGAGATGTTAAAAGGAGAACTTAATAAGAGGACTAAATCCATGCGAAATTTCACCATCCCAACGAAAAACATTACTCGAGAAGAAATTACCTATACAAAGGAAAGCAGGACTTACAGACCGCGCTTGTCACCATCGAACAAGTTCCTCGAGGCCATCAACGACATTGAACGGGCTGTGGCTAAAGCAAAGGCTTCAGGATTCCGTTACAGGAAAGAAACCTTCAATAAATTGAAAGGACTCCTAGCGCGAGCGATAAGAAGTAAGAGCTACAAATATGCGCGCGAAGTTCTGGGCAAGATCATGTATCTTTTAAGCACCAAGTCGTCGGCACCGCGGCGAAGTAAGAGAACCACCTCAGGGAACAAAACCACCCCTGAAACGGAAGGAGGCAATTTCCTTCAAGATCTACGGAGGCAACTCGGCGCTTCGGTGTTTGATAGCTTCATGGCTGTCCAAGGAGACGTGTCACTGATGTTTGCCATTGATAACACCGGAAGCATGCGTGAAGAAATTCAAGCAGCAAAAAATATCGCCATAGACATCATAAATTATCCTCGTAATTCCAGTGTGAAGAAATACATTTTGTCGCCTTTTAACGACCCCTACCCTGGTACGTACAAAACATTTTATTTTTGTATTATGTTTGTCAGTTTGTTTGCTTTTTTCAATTAGGAAGGGGAGGTGTGAAGGATTTTGGGGGCACAGCATGGTTTTCAGGGTGAAGGGAGGGAAGATCAGTCATTGCTAACAGAGTATAAAGGGAGGGGAGGGGAACAACTATAGACAATTGACTGCCTATTAGCATCTAATTAAAGGGAGAGTCAAACAAAATCCTCCATCCCTACATCCCTACATCCCCCTCCCCCCCCCCCTCGCTTCTCTCACAAGCAATGGTCCCGCCTGCCTAATCAAGGCACTCAAGCTCTCTCCATGCCTCCCGATTAATATTTAAAAACCCTTTTTTCTCTAAAATACGCTTGAGTGCCATGCAATTCGGCCCTAAAGGCTTTATTTAATCTTATACCCAGATCTTAACGTGTAACTGAAACTGAAATGTACCTCTTGGCCGTGAAAGATCTGGATATGAGACTACCCTTTACTGTCAATGACTGATCGTTCTTCTGAAAGGTAATCGAAAACGAACAGGGAAACAAGGGTGGTGGGGAGGGGGATATCATTCTGACCCTTCGCCAATTTCAGAAGAAGTCAAACTATTCAAATTTGCACTTCAATATTTTGCAGTGACATCGGCCACCATAGTCAAAGAGGAAAGCGACGCTGGTGAGTTCGTGAAAGCTATTAATGCTCTTACAGCAAACGGTGGTGGGGATTGTCCGGAGTATACATTCACAGGGATGCTGGAAGCAATCTACCAATGGCCAGAATGGGGATCCCCTATGTACGTCTTTACGGACGCGGGCCCAAAAGATGCATCAGAAGCAAAAATTGCCGAGCTTCAGTTCCTAGCTAGCTCTGATCAGTTAGGGGTAACAATTAATTTTCTTACCACAGGTAAGAGATCTAATCATCTGTAAAGTATTTACATTCTCGTTCGCATACTATTTAGCAGGCTGTATGTCTGACTGACAAACCGGTAGAGAGGATAAGGTCTCGTCTTTTGCAGGGTGACAGATTTACAGACCTACAGTTTGACAGACTAACAGACCGACAGACTAAGAGACCAACAGACCGACAGTCCGACAAAGTGACAGATAGAAAGAACGACAGACTTACAGACTAAAGGACCGGCAGTCCAACAGACTGACAGACCAACAGACTAGCAGACTGATAGAGCGTCTGACTGACCAATTTGAGTGATAGGCTGACTAACAAACTTCTGACAGACAGATTAGTCAATCTGTCTGACTTATCTATCGAATGATCAATTGATTAGTTGACCAGTGTCACGAATTTATCGATTGTTTGGTGTAGGTTTCTGTTACACTCATCTCCACCCAGCCTTCAAAGATCTCGCCGAGCGTACCTCAGGTCAGACTATTTCTCTTAGAAAAGACGGAGAACTGGAAAAGCTTAATAATCTGACAGCGGGTGTGCTTGATGGGACGAATACTCTTAGTATCGGTTCAAGCCCAGGACACAAGAGGAAACGAAGCGTAAAAAATACAACACCCCGTCGATATAACTTTTCAGTTGATGAATCCATTGAAAAATTGACCATAACAGTAAGCACCACACGCCAGAGAACAAATGGTCTGTACTTTTTATTTTTTTGATTATATCTATGTTGTAGCGGGTGAGGCTTAATGTGATCTTAGGCTGCTATCTTTGACTTTTACAGCAGGAAAAGGCTAGGTGAGAGAGAAATTTGTACCAAGGGGGTGAGCGACGGCCAAGAAGAAGGAGAGGGGAGGGGGGGGGGGCAAATGCGTTCGCTAGCTTCTTGGCGTTTACTCGCCTATATAAGACGCCTGCACTGCAGGCGAACCGCTCATGGATACAGATGCTATTTCCATATCATATTTTACAAAAGGAGAGGTAGTTCCCAAATAGTCAACTAACAGCCACAAGGAAACTTTGCAAGAAATCTTTTTCTTTTTTGGGGGGGTTCGTTTGACTTTTTTTTAATTAATATCTTCATTTTTTGGAGATTAAGAAGGATTAAATTGAATAAATGAAATCGATGGAAATATATTAAAATCAACAAAGTTGCTAGCTGCCTACCTCTTTAACCTTCGAGTGTCACAATTTATCATTTCTAACACCCTTGTTTATCTTATTGTTTAGTTATTTCTTTTTTTATAATCTGTAAACTTACTGTATCAATTTTTGCATACTTGCTTTTAAACTTTTTTTAGGGCAAGGAATTACCTTGACAGACCCCGATGACATCGTGATCTCAGCTGAAAAACTTAGTCTGTCCCAGGTCTCTGTCTATCAGATCGACCGCCCCAAGATAGGAGGCTGGACCCTAGTTGTGTCGGGTGAACACGAGTTTCAAGCTAAGTCAAGCAGTGAAACGAATGTCAACTTCGGAGTATATTTCATCATTCCAATGCGGGGACGCAGGAGACAGATAACAGAAGTGCCTATTTCTAATCCAGTTACAGGTAAGTTTCGCATATAATCAGGGCAATTTTTAAGTAAGTGTCAAATGTAATCCGGGATTTTATTTCGGTCTGTGATTGGTCAAAAAAACTCGTCCCATTCTGGACTTCAAATTAATTACAAGTGATTCTGTATTTCTTAAAGGTAAACTGAACAAGATGCTCATCACTGTCGCTGGTTCTGAGAGGCTCAACACAAGCTCCCTACGCTTGGAACTCATTACCCCTGAAGGAGCTAGGATTACTGACGTCACGTTGCAGACAACTGACAACGTCCATTTCATCGCAAGTTTTACGCCTCGCACGAGCCAACCATTCAAACTCAGGCTCAGTGGTATCACTCGTGGCCGCAACACTTTTGAGAGAATTTCTCGCCAGAAGATCAAACCCTCCAGGGCCCTGCTCAGAGTAAGATACGCCAGTAATGATTATACACTTCCCTTAGGACGAGTCACGTTTGTTCATTTTGAGATCTGCAACTTTGGCGCCACTGAGTATTTTGACGTTACAGTCGTGAAAGATCGAATGGGTTTGATTATTAGCCCACAAATTTCATCCAAACGTGTCATTAAAGGCCACTGCGCGATTATATCTGTCCGCGCTAGAGCTACGCGGCCCGAGGACGTGGACAAGACCGACATCTTATTCTTGATAGTAAAGGGCCGCACATCTAAAGTTCTTGCCTCACAGGGGGTGCGTCTTTTTGTTGTGCCATAAGCAGAGATTTGTGGATCAATCTGTTATTCCGTTGCCACAAATTCATAATATTCTACTAAAATTTTAGGCGACCGAGTGAATTCAAGAGACTTTCAAGAGATCACAAGGATTATCATTGATTAGCTATAGAGGCACAGCTTTCGAGAAAAATAAGAATTTTATCAGTAGGTTATTAACAGCAATAACAGCAATGAGATTTTAGCTCTAACGTCATGTACCTGATTAATTTTTTAGTCTTGAAGATTAATAAAAAAAGTGGTGGTTTATTTTGAGGCTTCAGAGTCAAGTTGTCTTACAGCAGTCATAAACAGTCACACATGTCAGTGAGTTACGGCGTTGTAAATCCGAGTAAATGTCATAAGAAAGCTCAAAATGAGAAAAACAAAATGATAAATTTACAGGATACCCGTTCTAAGTAACCCTTGTGCTTGGTAAGTCTAGAGTTTCCTTTCACTGCTCTTGTTTCCTTTCATAGATTTCTAGGACGGTTTCAATTCTCTCGCATATCACTCCTAATAGGGCTGATTTCTTCTTTAAAACTGTTTGCAAAAATCGATGCGGCCGGTCAAACGTAATGCCACTGCACATGCCTGATATTTTGCGAAATAAGTTAATGGTTTGTAAGTAAAGTTGTCACGCCATCTTTGAGCGAATTGCGTAACAAGAGCAAACAATGACTGCCGTAGAGGTTTAAGGTTTGTCTTTATAGAGTACGTAGTGCGAGGGTAATGGGAAAGAGGGAGGAGGGGAAAGAAAGAGATCATGGGAAGGGGAACAAGAATAGGTCTACCTTACTCGCGCGCGTTATGGAAACGCCGACTGGGACGAGTTAGCGATTATGTGCCAAATCACGTGACACCTGCTTGATCGTGTGGTGAAGTCGAAGTCTTTCATAAGTTCGACGTTTACGAATGTGATTTAAAACATGACCCCTTCTTGTTGAAACTTTGTCGTAAAGCAAGAGACTCAGGAGAAAGTAAAGAAAGTAAATCATTAAATTAGTTTGTTTCAAATTTTAAAATATCTTCTTCCAGAGTTACATTTTTTCCATAAAAAATGACCAACGCTACATCTCGGTCGAGGCTCTCTTTTAGTACTTTGTGCTTCATTTTCTATATGGGAACTGATTTCTTTCGCCTGCAATTCCTAACATGAAAATTCATTGATTAAACATCTCAAAGTATACTTTTCTCTTTCATATAAAAAAAACATAGCTACGAAGTATAGAAAATGGTGCGGGCGGGAAGGGAGGGGCAACACAGTTTTTCCAGTACAGGTTTAGACCTTGTAGTATTCTGTCCCCCACCCTCCCTCTCAAATGCCAAATACCTTAGTTTCAAAAGAAGGGTATTTACTGGACCTTTGATACGATATTCTTTATCACTCTCGTGTGAACAAAGTTCTTTTTCACTTATCTTCGCCTTATTCTACGAATAACCCCTCTCTATTACTTATATCAGGATTTATTACTATTCGAGACCCTGAGAATAATTTTTCCCATCTTGATGAGAAATGATATATAATTTATCTTAAATATTCATTCACCTCATCTGAGAGAAGCTGCAGCCGATTTAATACCTCGTCTGCTCTCCTTTGTCTTGGCTTGGCGGACACTGAAGTTGTTCCAAGAAAAAGGAACAAAACCAAAAGCAATATTTTGTAGTTCATTTAAATTCGAAGCACGTTGTTGAAATACGCCTGTGCAAAGAGAGAACAGATTCATGCTAATACATTGAACAAATGTGTAAAGCTGAGCCTTCTGCATAACGGAAACGTTTACTGTCTCCTGATGTAAGTTTTTAGCATAATCTGTTGGGAAGCTACAGCTGAAACCGCTTTAATCTATAAGTACAGTCATTAAATTTTTCCCCCAGTCAGTTGGTCGGTCAGTCATCCAGTTATTCATGATCAATCATCTAGTTCGTCAGTCATTCATGACCAGTCATTCATGATCAGTCACTCAATGACTCTGTCATTCTGTTACGTCTTTCAGTCGTTCAGATATTCATTTATTTATTCTTTCAGTCAGTCAGTGGACCATTCGTTAAGCGCATTTCGATTGAGTGTCTCAAAACCAAACCAAAGTAATCGGAAGAATTAAAAAATACTTTCAAGAGCCAATGAGAATTCTAAATAAAACTCGCGGGAAAACGATAACGACCAATTGGTGATTGGTTTTACTTTTGCTTCTGATTGGGTGAAAAAGTGCGCGTGTATTCAGGACCAATCACAGAGCGACTCAAGCAAAGCAAAAGCAAAGCAATCCCGGATCAAATTTCTCGACATTCGGTTGAATACCCCTCTACCATCAATCAAGCATTTAATTAGTCATAAATTTAATTAATTAATTAATCCCTGAGACAATCATAATGTCTCAAGGTCAGTGCCGGATTACAACCCCAACAATAATGATTAATTCATTAGTTTTCCAACTATGTTTTCATTCCTCTCTAAATGTCATTTAGTGGTTTTACGGTGGTCCATCTGCTTTTTTCTTCATTTTATGGCATCGCTAATTTGGCTTTCAAATAAATCCTTTCATGACTAGAAGCATTTTACGATGCTTCATTATTGATTCGTCAAAAGCAATATCGATCATTTCGATAGCACTGTTTTCGACATGTTTGTCTCAAGCTAGTGTAAATGAAGTTCTCTCCTTCACAAAAATGTCCGTAATGTTTTACCTCTAGATTTCGACGGAAAATGACAATGTATCCATGATACTTGCTATTCTATGAGTAAGCTGTGAGTTATAGTTGAACGATGAACATTATTTTTTTTTCTGGCTTAACTCGATCGTCTTACCTGTGGGGATGGTTTTATTGAGGTTACTAATACGTATTGCATTGCTGGAAGTGTGATTTCTCATTACATTACTTAATCATATCATTTGAGTCGTAAAAGCAAAATAACAGGTTTGAATAAAGGTGTTCGGTTTTTTTGTGAAAAAATTTCGGGCAATAGTTGTATTATTTATACTTGTAGCCAAGGCTTTAAAGGATAATTTGATTTTGTTTTTTGATATACGTATGTATGTCGCGTTTCGAAGCGTGGAAAAAATAAGAATAGTTTTACTAAAAAAAAATAATAACAATACTGATGATAATGATGGCAGTGATAATAATATTTAAAGAAAGAAATGTATAAAAAATTATAAAATTAGACTTCACTTAATTTCGGCCCACAGCCAGCTGTAAGCATCAAATTTGAGAGACGGAAGCAGGCTAAAACGAGGCAAGTGTCACGAGAACTCATCCTATAATTTGAGAATGAATTTTTTTAAAATGGTCATCAAACAAGGAAGTATTAATAGAACGTCGAACGTGCCTAATGCACGTAGTATACAAAACCTTGACTCAGCCGTAGCTGATACGTAAGTCCATAAAATTTATGTGGTGTAATTAACGTGCATGACAAATAGTTTGAAGCCAACTGAGCCATTTTACCCTCTGCTGTAGTTCTCGACCAAGAACAGGAGGCGTAAGAACACACTCGTTTGTTACAAAGCACACGAACACGTTAATCGTCCAATTCCTGTTTCATGATCACGATAAAAAACAGTTTTTTTTTTGTTTTGTTTTGTATTGTTTTAATTTTTTATCACAAGCTAATCGATGTTCTTGTGCCTTAGACCCAGTTCTCAGTGTGATCAAACGTCGTATAATTACATAAGCATTTGGAAAACGAGCTAGAAATACGAAAGTCACAAATGTCTTGTAAAGCGAGTTTTTAATGGGGAGATATTGTGGGTTCAGGCGGCAGGATATAGGATGTAACGCAACAATTGTCATACGAAAGATTTGCGTGACATCCCAGGGATTAGCTGGGAGGGAAATTACCTCGCTACCTCGCAGTTTGTTAGATATGTACCATTTGTTCATCTCCGATTCGTTGGGTTGTTATTAGATATTGCACAATAAAAACATCACCTTTCGAACACTTTCAAGATTTTACCTGTACGTGAATTTGTAAAGTCGTTGGTATAATAAAAATTTGAAGAAAACACGGCGGACGTAACATGACACAACGGCGACGACGAGGTCATGGCAAAATAATAGATCTTGTGGTCAGATCAATCGTTCAGCACGTGCGTTTTAAAATGTACACACTGTACATCTCACAACTTTCCTCTTTAAAAGAGGAACGTTGAATCACCAAAATTTGAGTGGTGTGAGAGCAGAAATCCCGACGACAAATTATTATCTAAGTCAACGCTGCCATTCGCGAAGTAGCGGGCTGTTCGGGAGATACTATTGCAGTCGGCACTGATGGCCTTGGATTCTCAAAACAGTTGGACATCATCGGCTTCCACTGGTTATCTTAGGCTTTGGCGGTCGGCCGTTTGTACACAACGTTAATATGCCTTTATTTTTTGTACTCTTGGTGTCTTTGAATCAACGAAAGACATGCTAGAGATCTCTATGGGATCAAGGGCCCATTCACTCTAGCAAAGCATCAGTCATAGGCATCAATCGGTTTTGGAAAAAAAAAAACAAAACAAAACAAAGGAAAAAAACTAACGATAGCAATCTGTAATTGAAGCACGTAAACTGGTTCCTCAGATGCTCAAGGGTAAGTAAGCATGTAAACTGGTTCCTTAGATGCTCAGAGGTAAGTAAGCACGTAAACTGGTTCCTCAAATGCTCAAGCAAGTTAACTGAGACTCAGCCTATAAAAATCTTTCAAAAGAGTGTCAATACTTTAAAAGTTTTGAGCAGCACAAAGAGAACATCATGATCATAAAGGGCGAACTTCTTTCGCTTCTTGCAACGAGCGCTTTTGTCTTCTTATTAGCTGTAGGACCTTGTAGGGGCAGTCTCCTCTCCACATCGCTGCAGTTCACTCGCGATGCCTTGATGGGTTTCTCACACGGATCGCAGAGGAGCGTGGAAATACTTACACCGAAGAAAACGAAAAGGATTATTACTCCCTTTGAGCAAGTGAGAGAGATGTTTAAAGGGCAACTTAATAAGCAGGCTAAATCCCTACGCAGATTCCCCCCTAAATTCACTTTCCCAACGAAAAACATTACTCGGGAAGAGATCACCTATACAAAGGAAAGCAGGACTTACAAACCGCGCTTATCACCATCGAACAAGTTCCTCGAAGCCATCAATGACATTGAACGGGCTGTGGCTAAAGCAAAGGCTTCAGGATTCCGGTACAGGAAAGGAACCTTCAATAAATTGAAAGGACTCCTAATGCGAGCGATAAGAAGTAAGAGCTACAAATATGCGCGCGAAGTTCTGGGCAAGATCATGTATCTTTTAAGCACCAAGTCGTCGGCAACGCGACGAAGCAAGAGAACCACCTCAGGGGAAAAAACCACCCCTGAAACGGAAGGAGGCAATTTCCTTCAAGATTTACGGAAGAAACTCGGCGCCTCGGTGTTTGATAGCTTCATGGCTGTCCAAGGAGACGTGTCACTAATGTTTGCCATTGATAACACTGGAAGCATGAGTGAAGAAATTCAAGCAGCAAAAAACATCGCCATAGACATCATAAATTATCCTCGTAATGCCACTGTGAAGAAATACATTTTGTCGCCGTTTAACGACCCCTACCCTGGTACGTACAAAACATTTTATTTTTGTGTTATGTTTGTCAGTTTGCTTGCTTTTTTCAATCTTGGAAGGGGGGTGTGGAGGATTTTGGGGGCATGACAAATTTGCACTTCAATATTTTACAGTGAAATCGGCCGCCATAGTCAAAGAGGAAAGCGAAGCTGGTGAGTTCGTAAAAGCTATTAATGCTCTTACAGCATACGGTGGTGGGGATTGTCCGGAGTATACATTCAGAGGGATGCTGGAAACATTGAGATTTGGACCAGAATGGGGATCCCCTATGTACGTCTTTACGGACGCGGGCCCAAAAGATGCATCAGACGAAAACATTCAGGAGCTTCAGTACTTAGCTGATGACTTCGGGTGACAATTAACTTTCTAACCACAGGTAAAGGGATCTAATTGTCAGTAAATTATTTACTTTCTTGTTCGCGTACGGTTTAGCAGGCTGTATGTCTGACTGACAAACCGTAAGAGAGGATAAGGTATCGTCTCTTGCAGACTGACAGATTTAAAGACCAACAGTCCGACAGACTAAAAGTCCGACTGACTAACACACAACAGACGGATGGTCCGACAGAATGAAAAATAAAGAAAACGACAGAACGGACCGACAGTTAAACAGAATGATTTGCCGACAGACAACAGGCTGACGGACCAACAGACTAGCAGATTGATAGAGTGTCTGACTGAATAATTAAGGAATTGGCTGACTGACTAAATTACTTCTGACTGACAGATTAATCAATCCGTCTGACTGGTCTATCGAATGATCAATTGATTAGTTGCCCTGTTTCACGAATTTATCGATTGTTTGGTGTAGGTTTCTGTTACACTCGTTTGCACCCAGCCTTCAAAGATCTCGCCCAGCTTACCTCAGGTCAGACCATTTCTCTTAGAAGAGACGGAGAACTGGAAAAGCTTAATAACCTGACAGCAGGTGTGCTTGATGGGACGAGTACTCTTAGTATCGGTTCAAGCCCAGGACACAAGAAGAAGCGGAGCCTAAAAGATACATCACCCGGTCGATATAACTTTCCAGTTGATGAATCCATCGAAAAATTGATTATAACAGTAAGCACCACACGACAGGGAACAAATGGTGAGCACTTTTTAGGTCCTTGATCGTATCTATGATGCTTTAGCGGGCAAGTGCTCAATATTATCTTGGACTGCCATCTTTGACTTTTACAGCAGGGTGAGCGACGGTCAGAAAGAAGAGGAGGGGAGGGGAGGGGGGGCAAATGCGATCGCGAGCTTCTTAGCGTTTACTCGCCGATATAAGACGCGAGGAGAGGTAGTTCCCAAACAGTCAACTCTTAATAACTGCCACATGGAAACTTTGCAACAAATCTTTTTTTTTTAATTTATTTTTGTTCGTTTGATTTTGTTTTTCTTTATCAACATCTTCATTCCTTGGAGATTAAGAAGGATTAAATTGAATAAATGAAATCAATGAAATATATTAAAATAAACATAGTTGCTCTCTGCCTAATTCTTTAACCTTCGAATGTCACAATTAATCATTTCTAATTAACACCCTTGTTTATCTTCTTGTTAAGTTATTTCTTTGTCTGTTATCTGCGTACCCCCTGTATCAGTTTTTGCATACTTAATTTAAATTATTGTTTTTAATGCAGGACAAGGAATTACCTTAACAGACCCCGATAACATCGTAATTTCAGCTGAAAAACTTAGTTTGTCCCAGATCACTGTCTATCAGATCGACCGCCCCAAGATAGGAGGCTGGACCCTGATTGTGTCAGGCGAACACGAGTTTCAAGTTAAGTCGAGCAGTGAAACAAATGTCAACTTCGAGGTAGATTTCATCATTCCAATGCAAGGACGCAGGAGACAGATAACAGAAGTGCCTATTTCCAATCCGGTTATAGGTAAGTTTCATTTATAATCAGCGCAATTTTCAAGTAAGTGTCAAATGTAATCTGGGATTTTACTTCGGTCTGTGATTGGTCAAAAAACTCGCCCCGTTTTCAACTTCAAATGAATCACAAATGATTCTGTATTTCTTAAAGGTAAACTGAATAAGATGCTCATCACTGTCGCTGGTTCCGAGAAGCTCAACACAAGCTCTTTACGCTTGGAGCTCATTACCCCTGAAGGAGCTAGGATTACTGACGTCACGTTGCAGACAACTGACAACGTCCATTTCACCGCAAGTTTTACGCCTCGCACAAGCCAACAATTCAAACTCAAGCTCAGTGGTATCACTCGTGGCGGAAATACTTTTGAGAGAATTTCTCGACAGAGGATCAAACCCTCCAGGGCCCTGCTCAGAGTAAGATACGCCAGTAATGATTATACACTTCCTTTAGGAAGAGTGACGTTCGTTCATTTTCAGATCTGCAACTTTGGCGCCACTGAGTATTTTGACATGACGGTCGTAAAAGATCGAATGGGTTTGATCATTACCCCACAAATTTCACCCATACGTGTTATTAAAGGCCATTGCGCGATTATATCCGTCCGCGCCAGAGCTACGCGGTCCGAGGACGTGGACAAGACCGACAACTTATTCTTGATGGTAAAGGGCCGCACATCTAAGGTTCTTGCCTCACAGGGAGTGCGTCTTTTTGTTCTGCCATAAGCAGATATCTGTGGATCAACCTGCTGTTCCGTTTCCACAAGTTCATAATCTTCCACTAAATTTTAGGCAACCAAGAGAATTTCAAGAGATCACCAGGATTATCATTGATTAGCTATAGAGGCACAGCTTGCGAGAAAAATAAGAATTTTATCAGTTAACAATTGGTTCATACGTCAGCGTGTGTTCATCGAGATATGAAGCACGCGGGAAGTTTTGAGAGCACGAAAGATGTGTAAGAGTTGCTCGAGGCGTAGCCTCGAGCAACTCTAGCTTCTTGAGTGCCCTCCAAACTTCCTAAGTGCTTCATATCTCGATGAACACACAGCTGACGTGTGAACCAATTGTTTTATAACATTTTCAACCCGATGGAAAATTTTTTTCTGGAGGGATTTGTCTGCTGACGTCATGAGCGTGCACAATAGGAATACGAAGCACGCTCACGCTATTGAATTTGATTAGACAAATTTATTAGCTATGTTATAATAGGTTATTTCATATAGTCTGTAACAGTAATAACAGCATTGAAATTTTAGCTCTAACGTCATGTACCTGATTAATTTTTTAGTCTTGAAGATTAATAAAAAAAGTGGTGGTTTATTTTGAGGCTTCAGAGTAAAGTTGTCTTACAGCAGTCATAAACAGTCACACATGTCAGTCAGTTACGGTGTTGTAAATCCGAGTAAATGTCATAAGAAAGCTCAAAATGAGAAAAACAAAATGGTAAATTTACAGGATACCCGTTCTAAGTAACCCTTGTGCTTGGTAAGTCTAGAGTTTCCTTTCACTGCTCTTGTTTCTTTTCACAGATTTCTAGGACGGTTTCAATTCTCTCGCATATTACTCCTAATAGGGCTGATTTCTTCTTTAAAACTGTATGCTAAAATCGATGCGGCCGGTCAAACGTAATGTCATTGCACATACCTGACGTTTTGCGAAATAAGTTAATGGTTTGTAAGTAAAGTTATCACGTCATCTTTGAGAGGATTGCGTGACAAGAGCTAACAATGGCTGCCGTAGAGGTTTAAGGTTTGTCTTTATAGAGTACGTAGTGCGAGGGTAATGGGAAAGAGGGAGGAGGGGAAAGAAAGAGATCATGGGAAGGGGAACAAGAATAGGTCTACCTTACTCGCGCGCGTTATGGAAACGCCGACCGGGACGAGTTAGCGATTATGTGCCAAATCACGTGGCACCTGCATGATCGTGTGGTGAAGTCGAAGTCTTTCATAAGTTCGACGTTTACGAATGTGATTTGAAACATGACCCCTTCTTGTTGAAACTTTGTCGTAACGCAAGAGACTCAGGAGAAAGTAAAGAAAGTAAATCATTAAATTAGTTTGTTTCAAATTTTTAAATTATCTTCTTCCAGAGTTACATTTTTTTCCATAAAAATGACCAACGCTACATCTCGGTCGAGGCTCTCTTTTAGTACTTTGTGCTTCATTTTCTATATGGGAACTGATTTCTTTCGCCTGCAATTCCTAACATGAAAATTCAATGATTAAACATCTCAAAGTATACTTTTCTCTTTCATATAGAGAAAACATAGCTACGAAGTATAGAAAATGGTGCGGGCGGAAAGGGAGGGGCAAGACAGTTGTTCCAGCACAGGTTTAGACCTTGTAGTATTCTGTCCCCCACCCTCCCTCTCAAATGCCAAATACCTTAGTTTCAAAAGAAGGGTATTTACTGGACTTTTGATACGATATTCTTTATCACTCTCGTGTGAACAAAGTTCTTTTTCACCTATCTTTGCCTTATTCTACGAATAACCCCTCTCTATTACTTATATCAGGATTTATTACTATTGGAGACCCTAAGAATAATTTTTTCCCCACCTTGATGAGAAATAATATATAATTTATCTTAAATATTTATTCACCTCATCTGAGAGAAGCTGCAGCCGATTTAATACCTCGTCTGCTCTCCTTTGTCTTGGCTTGGCGGACACTGAAGTTGTTCCAAGAAAAAGGAACAAACCCAAAAGCAATATTTTATAGTTCATTTAAATTCGAAGCACGTTGTTGAAATACGCCTGTGCAAAGAGAGAACAGATTCATGCTAATACGTTGAACAAATGTGTGAGGCTGATGCAACTAACCTTCTGCATAACGGAAACGTTTACTGTCTCCTGATGTAAGTTTTTAGCATAATCTGTTGGGAAGCTACAGCTGAAACCGCTTTAATCAAAGAGTAGTCACTAAATTTTTTCACCAATCAGTCGGTCGGTCAGTCTTCCAGTTATTCATGATCAATCATTTAGTTCGTCAGCCATTCATGATTAGTTATTCATGATCAGTCACTCACTCCATTTAGTCATTTAGTCACTCAATGACTCTGTCATTCTATTGCGTCTTTCAGTCATTCAGATATTCGTTTATTTATTCAGTCAGTCTTTCAGTCAGTCAGTTGGTCATTCATTTAGCGCTCTTCGATTGAGTGTCTCAAAACCAAACCAAAGTGATCAGAAAAATTAAAATACTTTTAAGAGCCAATGAGAACTAAAAATAAAACTCGCGGGAAAACGGGAAAGACCAGTTGGTGATTGGTGTTAGTTTTGCATCTGATTGGCTAAAAAAGTGGCGCGTGTTTTCAGGACCAATCACAGAGTGACTCAAGTAAAGCAAAAGCAAAGCAATCCCGGATCGAATTTCTCGACATTCGATTGAAAACCCCTCTACCATCAATCAATCATTTAATCAGCCATAAATTTAATTAATTAATCCCTGAGACAATCATAATGTCTCACAGTCAGTGCCGGATTACATTTACCCCAATAATAATGATTAATTAATTAGTTCTCCGTCTTCATTCCTCTATAAATGTTATTCAGTAGTTTTCGGTGGTCCATCTACTTTTCTACTTCAGTTCAAGGTACCGCTGGTTTGGCTTTCAAATGAATCCTTAAATGACTAGGAGCATTTTACGGTTCTTCAAAAGCATTCTCAATCATTTCGATAGTACTGTTTTCGACATGTTTGTCTCAAGCTAGTGTAAAAGAAGTCCTCTTCTTCTCAAAAACGTCCGTAATGTTTTACCTCTAGATTTTGACTGAAATAAACGTTGTAACACTTTACGAATTCTGCTCACATCAAGGTGACAAAAGCCCCGCTAATATAACTTAATATAACCCGAAAATATTCTACGAAATATTGATCGTTAAAAAAAGTCAGTTTATCGTTGCTCAAGAACCAGAAACTACTTTACAAAAACAAGCCTAATACCAAGAACATTTAGCTCGAGAACTCCTTTCAGCACAAACGGCTTACTTTACAATGGTGGACACAAGTTTCTTTACAAGACTGATATGCAGCAAATTCGAGCGAATCTAAATAAGATTTATGCCTATAAGAAAAACGATTTTTGCGCAATTTCATGTTGTAGAATCGAGGAGCACGTCACACATGGTATGGCAAATCATTGAACACTTTCAAGAATCTGTAGTGGCTTATAACAATGACTCACCTTGTACACAAACGGACAAGCAAACTGGAACTTCACGAGCTGTATCTTGTGAAAATGTAAGACTCGTGGGAGACGATCTCTCCTTTTTAAATTATTCTACGGAGTGAGGATATCCGTTTTTAACAATGACTTGGACGGTAAATGTCCAACAACTGTCGCGATGTAATAACAACAGCAATTGATAATTCATGTAATTTAGGGCCATTCGGTAAAAGCAATTGCGAATTTAGGAAAACTATATTTACTCAACAATCTAAATATTGTCCTAAATCTTGTACGTGCTAAAATGAAAAAAAAAATTCATAACCGATTTATAAAAGAAATCCCGACTTTCAAGTGGAACGTCTTACAATGAATCTATTCCAAACTAGGTGAACGAATTAGCCAGTTTTTCCTTGAGTCAGATTAGAATTCAGAGCCATTCTTTGGGTCAGTTTGGTTGAAAAAGTTACCAAGCCTCTGATCTAAATTGAAACTTTTGTACCTATTGAGCAATGTAAAGCAATACACCTTGAAGGAAGTTCTCGTCTGTTTGCAATCAATATTGGCAACCGTACCTTTGACAGAGTTAGAATCGACTTCAGTGAAGCTTTTTTCATACATTAGATTCCAACCATACAGTTTATGTTTGCGGCATAAGTATGTTTTGGGCCCGACTGAGAGTCATTTGAGCCCTAACTGCGAGAGTTAAAATAATTCTGAGAAGGGCTCAGAGTACTTATGCCCAAGAACATAAACAGTATTTCTATTTCTATCACTTTTGAGGGCATTTAAAGAATGAAAACTGAAAAAAAGTCAACAAAGCAGTCTGAACAATAATATGAGCGTGCGAGCTGGCTAAAATATATTTTATTGCTCTACAAAATAATAATAACGGTGGATTCGATTATCGAGAAATCTTAATGACAAAAGAAAGCTTACCAAAAAAAGATAATTTTATAGCCTAGAAGAAGGCCTTTGATGATAAAGAACACCTTGAATTGCCGCAATGAATGAAATTTTTATCAATGAGTCACAAAGGAAAGACATTTTGCAATATTTCCAGAATTTGAACAAAGGAAAAAGCTTATTGAAAGGTTCGAAGAAAGCTTCCTTCACCAATTTAAATATGATAACTACACAGTGTGTATCTGGTCTGTTTTTAATCAGCGCCACTTTTAGGTCGCATGTCTGGATTAGTCTTAAGTCGTAATTTATTTTTTTGTTTCACGTTCCTTTCATTGCGTGGCATTTTCTGGCGAGATATTCCGTTTTACTCGCCTTTGTCCCTTGAGAGGAACGATAAACATAGGAAATTATAAATTTCCTAAATTTGAAATTAGTACTTCTCTAGTTATTTTCATAGGAACGATGACTCAAAACGTATGGCATGAGGGTATTGCACGATTTCAATTGGGAACCTCGTCTGTTTTGGTAATGAAAAAGTACATAATTGAAAACTGGGAAGATCGCTTTTGCTTTTCTACAGATAGATTTTGCGCTTACTTAAAGATAATTTTTTCTGTAGCTGAACAACATTATATGATTCCGAGATTACCCTCAAAGAAAATTAAAATCATCTTGTTTGCCAAATTACCGGATTATTATTTCGCTTATTACAAATAACTTCTCTAATTTTTTGGAAGCTTTCCGTATTGCTATTTACTTAGGCAGGATAGAACGTGACAATCCCAAGTGCTAAAGAATAATTGGCCATGTCACGGATGGAGATATTTGCCAGAAGATGAATGTGGCACTTCATGAATGCTCCAATTTTTTTTTTGTTCAAATAGCAACAACAAGCATGGCAAGGTTGGTAAAGATAAGTCTTATACCTGATACCCCCTTGCCGTGGTTTGATTTCAGCGTCACCTGTATGAGAAACACAAACAAACAAAAACGAAAACAAACAACAAATATGAAAATAAATGTGAAGACAAAAAAAAAACATAAACTAAATTATTGAACGAAAAAGTGTGCAACAGACAAACACAAGCATAGAAAAAAGTACAGGCCAGAAAACTCGGCAAGAAAAATTGATACATACAGATGCGCGTTTGTTTTGTTTTGCTTATGATGTCATATATAAGAATGGTGGTGACATGAAACATTTCCAAACTGTTCCATTTTCTATACATCAGTCAACCATAACCCTTAGCCAAAGTCGCCCTATATTAGAGCTAAGATGGAGGACTAGGTAAATCGCAAAAATAATTATTAATCAAACAAATATACCCCCCCCCCCCCCCACCCCTCACTAAAGAACAAGAACTGACGAGCAGAATCCGGACATAAGCGGCTCGAGTTGTGGCTGTGAGATGATCGTCTTGCGAAATAAGAGTTATGGCAAAATTATAAGAGTTTGTATGGGAGTACTTACGACAGCTTTTAGGAATAAAAGAGTACAGTCAAATTCTTACTAAAAAATACCTCACCTTACTTCCACAGTGCATCGCTTGTTATTTGACCGCTTAATATTACTATTTTTATTGAAAATTTGATTTGATTTTTTAATATCTAAGAGCGATCGTAAATATTCTCATACAAACTCCTATGATGTCGCTATGACTCTCATTTGGCAAGATGATCATCTCACAGCTGGAACTTGAGCCGCCTGTGTCCTAGGTACGTCACCTGTAAAGTATAAAACATTATATGTAAGTAAAGTATACGACATAATACATATTGAGGATAATAATTCCCCATACATGACATACTTACTACCTTTGTTTCGAATGGCTCCTCTGCTGGGTGAAAGGATCGCGGGCTCTAGAAAGAAGAGAACTGGGTTCCAAATGACTTGGGCGTAAATCTGGTATGGCGATGTTGGCTTAAACTGAAAATGATAAACAATCAGCATAATTTGCCAGCCATAATTCCCTGAAGTTTGCGAAGGACTCTCCAAGGAACAAGGTACAGGGCACATTATTTTGTAATTCTTTAATAAAAAGGGTCCGTAAATGTTGATCAAATCTGGTTCGAACCTCGAACTCGTGATCTTTTCCATTCCATTCCATCTCGATCGTTCAGCAAGCTCATATCAATTCGAAAAGTATTTAAATATTTTTCAGTGTTCTGTTTTAAGACCATTTCAACGCCATGGAGTGCCGTTTGAACTTGGAAGTGGTTGGTAAAGTCTTGTGCTTTATTTTGCTAATATTGCAAGGGGCCATTCTGGATTATTACCTCTACGAACATCATGAATACAAATCACTTGGATTTATTGCGACTGATGTTGTAGTTCTCGCCATCTGGATAGGCGTGATGTTCATGGCCAAACGAAAGTTGCTCACCGAAAAATGGAGAAAGGTTCGACGAGGAAAAGAAAAAACTGACGGGAAACATCGGCCTGTTGAAGTAAAGAATGATGGTGCGGACGAAATCGCCTTTGTCTTCATCGCGTGGCTGGCATATGTTGCCATCACTCTTGTTCCTGAGATAGCTGTGATTTTTAAAAGATTTGCTGATCAGCTCGGAGATGCCAGAGTGTTCGGGCAAAACTTTCTTAAAGTTGCACTTTGCATCACTCCTATGTTATTTCTGTTGCTGGTTAATTCACTTCACGACGCCAAGCGCCACTCTAAACGAAGAATCTACATTGACAAACTGTCAGCTGGAGTTACGCTGGATCTTCTAGACAGCATTGATATTTTGGAGATTTTGTTTATAGATGATGTAGAACTAAAACTTCCAGTTGCATTGGAAAATGCCATAATTGCATTTGCATGCATCAACTTTTTCTTGCCTACTTTAGCACTGCTTGAATTGAGTGCAATTGTAAAAGGTGAGGTTCGTTCTGCAACTTTTCAGATCTTGTACTCGATATCCTATATTTTTCTAGTAAATGTGCCCTTGGGGGTCATCAGGATTATCCTATGGACCAAATTTAACCAAGACGTGTCAGTGTTTATTGGAAAGAATATCATTGCATCAGCCATCTACATATTTGATATCTACGCAACCTGTGGGCCAGAGGAACCATTGCGGTGCCCTAGGTGTGGAAAATATTATACAGCAGATTCAGTTGATGGTCACAAAGCTCTATGTTCTTGTACTGAACTTGGTGGGGATGAAACTAGTACACCAATGACATCTCCCTTGGCAGATACGTTTCCTCCAGTTTAAAGAGGGACAGGAAACAAGTATAATTTACGAATATGTAAAGGACAAGCCTCAATTGAGGCTAACTAAGCAATCAAAAATCTGTGCATGTGTGAATGTTGTCATGATTAGATGGTGTGCTTTCAAGTTGTCAGAACCAAGTTGTATTACATGAGGTACAAACAATTATACATCTCAGGAATTTTGGGATTTTTCTGTACCAAATAGCTTTATTTACAACTCTCAAAACAACATTATTTTGTTTTAAGAGTTGTGAAAAAAAATTATTTGGTAAATGAACAACACACTGATTGTTTAAATAAGCTCTTTGTTCTAAAAGTCTTAAGTTTTTCTTTTTCCTACTTTTGTCTTGTTCTGCAGATCTCTTTGAAGGTTTAATTTTTTCAGATATTTTGTTGGACAACTCAGTTGTTTTTTTGTTTGGAATTTTTCTCCTTGTGCATGTTTTATGTTTAACTGTTGTAGTTAAAAGGGTGAGGTATGGGATGTTTTTAACCTCTAAGAGTGATAAGTATCTAATTTCAGACTATAACATCACCATAAATCCAACAAAAATAATGAAAATACAGGAAATGATCCCAAACTCAAGATGCTCCTGATTGTTATACAAATTCTCTTTGCATTTAGCATAGAAAAATTATAGAGAACAGTAAGAAGAGTATGCATTCTGATGTTAAGATGTAAAAGGTTGAGAAAGAAACTTTTGATGGTTGCATTGATTTTGGCTTACCTTGGTCAGTGTTTGGTCAAGAAAATTTGCACCACACTCTACTGAAGCCAGTCATATATCAAAACTGAAAACATTTTTGCATGGTCACCCAAGTTTTCTTTGCCTTAACTCTGTGGCTTTCTTCAACCTCCTATTGGTTCCTTGTGTTTTGACCCTTTCTTCTTTTTGGCTGTTGTAATGTTTACTGAATACAGGCTTATTTGTAGTATAATAAACCCTTTAACTCCCAGATCAAATTTGTAATTCTCATTACTGTCAACCATGCAATTCTTAGAATGTTAGCTCAGATAATTTAGTATTGAATCAACTTATTATGCCCAAACTGATATTTTTCTTCATTCTCAGCACTTATCTGGTTGATATTGTATTGATATTGTGAGGAGAAATTCTGTCTTGGTCACTTGTTGGAGTTACAGGGTTAATACACAATAGCTGAATTTTGCTTATAAAGCTAAGGGAATCCTTTTTTTTTTAAGGCCATGGGCATGAACCAGTATTTTTTTTCTTTCAACAGTATTTGATAACATATATAGGTTTTTAATTGAATAAGGTGTGGACCTTCAATTATTTTGTTCTCAGAACACAAAGATGAAGATCCTGCTACTTATTACAGATTTTTTTTATTTTTTTAGGCTGGTCATTATCTTGAGAATTTAATGTACAATTAGTGATTAAATTTTTGATGCTATTGCTGTTGTTTAGATCTAAGTTGATCCACCAAATAGAAAACCTGTTATCTTCAGAATCATTACCTGAGATTCAACCTCCCCCCTTCACCTCCCCTGTAAAATATTACACTTTATGTGGTACTATTTGCACTGATGTTAATGCTGTTAGGTTTATGTTGTGTCCAAGTCATAAGATTCTATTTACAAATTATGGCCCCATAGGAAACACTTTAGTACAATGTGCCAGTAAATTTGATAGTGGTTGTGCTGATTTGAAAACTGATTTGTTAAAGCTTGGCATGAAGGGTATGTATTATTTTGTGTGTTGTTTTGTTTTGTGTGTTTTTTAGATAAAAACAATATTCTATTTCTAATTTAGGAAACCATGAACATCTGAAATGCATCTTGAATATTTGCTGTACAAGTATTGCTGCAACAGTTAAGATTAATGCCTGATTTGCATGATTTCCTTGAGATAATCTTGTTTTAGTAACATTTCTGGTGTTTCACAAATATTTTCAGAGTTTAAGCTTTGTATTCCAGCACCATACATGTATACCTTGAGGGCTAACTATAGCTCATCTTTATTTTAGCTATAAGAATCACAAGGGACTTCGGCTCTGTCAGGTAACTTTATAGTTCACTAATCATTGTTGTAGTTGTTTTCATTTTCACATGCTGATGTGTGACATATTTTTACAAGGGAGGAAAACAAGTGCATGTTTATGTGTAGGTGTCACTATAGACATTCTTACAGATATAGTGCAACTTCCATGAGAGCAAGTTCCCTTTCGGAGTATTTTCAAGAGTTTTGTATGAAGTATATGATATTTACCTGCCTTGCATTATTTATTGGCTTATTAAGACTAAATTAAGGATATGAAAAGTTATCTTTGTTTTATGAATTTGAAAGTTTGCATAGTTGCCATAGGTCTGAAAAAAGTGTGGGAATTTCAGTTTTAAGTCAGGGAAAATTAACATTTTTGAAAGAAGTCAGGGAAAGAGAAATTTAAATTAAATTCATTTGGTCTTGGGTAAATGCTTCTCATTTACCTTCTTTAGAGACGGATTCCAGACCAGCATAATCCATTTGATAGTAAGCAAACATTTGTTTTGCTTCTAGTTTCATTGTTTTTAAATTAAAAGTGTTAAATGTGTCAATGTACAAATTGAGTTGGGTTTCTAGGAAATTTTTAAAAATCCTTTTTACATGGTCTTACATGTTATGTTCATTGTATACGTCTTGTCTTGTTTGAAAGCAGGGCTGTGAGAGGAGGTTGGCAGTCATACTCAGGACTCTTTTACGTCATTTCTAACCCAGTTGGTCAGGAATAGTCAGGGAATTTAAAAAACTTATGACTGTAGCAACCATGATTTGGACCCATCTCCCCTTGTCAAATAGTCCTGCACGCATCGCTGGCACTCACCATTTCATGCATTCTCCGCTGTGCAATCGCTAGAAGTCTCCAGCGTCTACCCAACCCTTAACTGTTGATTCGGATTCCTCTGCTTTGTTTTTTGTTACGCTTTTATGGAAAGAAAACGAAGCAAGGTGAGTTACCATAGAAACGAAAGCTATATCAGCCAGGAATTAGACCTCTTCACCTTTATATGATTTTCGTAAGCGTGATTTGGTTTTGATTTGAACTTTTATAATTAGATATGATTGGACAGATATTCTAAGAGAACAACTTTTTTCTTTTAAAGTCACCCTATCAATTTGAAACCTTATCGGCTTCCGATAATTTTGTTCGATAATTTTGTTCGATAATTGTCGCTTATTTCATTCATAAATTTTTGGTTAAATTGCAGGTAATGAAATCCTATGAATATAACATTCATCGATTCAGAGACTGAGAATGTTGACATCAAGCTCGAACGACAAACTCTGCACTGCTCCACGATCACTAAAGATTGTCAGGTATCTATCTGAAATTTTTAATTTCATAAGGTATCACAAAGCCCTTCAAACTTAAATTATTCCCAGTTTTTTTCATGACTTACAAAGATGGGTAAGAATTGTCTTTGAACAAGTTAAAAACTCAAACTTACAGTTCTTCTAACCTGAGACGAAAACCTGCAAGTTTTTGCCTTGACTCGCATACATGAACAAATATTGTCTCTGAATGCACTCAAAACTCAGACTGACAGTTCATCTAACCTGCGATGAATGTTCACTCGTAAATCTGAAAATTTCAATTCGAAAAAGAAAAATTTTGAATTTTACCAAGCTATTTGGAAGGAAAATTGTACTCAAAGAGAAAGACTTCTCTTTGAAACAAGAAAAGCAAGCAAGATAACTGACAAAATTTTAATTTTAAATGGGAAGGAAATGTGAGAGAAATACCTGAAATTAATTGTTCGATGGCGACTTAACACGTTGACATCAATTATTTTTATTCGGGGAAGTATACCAGATTATGCTCAAAGTTGGAACAAAGGAAGGCAAATCAAATTTATAGGTGTTTCGTTACCATTATAATGATCGAGATTGCGTGACAAAACGCTCGTGCAACACGCGATTAACCTTATATGGCAAGTGAAGTCTACTGTAACGTCAAGTTGTCATGACAACGAACACTTATCTTAGAATCCGGTTGCGTTTTGAACGAATCGGGCGTGGAGATTTTCTACGCAGATTTGCGTGAAATTATTCAAAGTAGCAAAGAGTATTCATCAAAAATGGCTTCAATCCGAGAGGGTAAATATGATTTAGTTCTATTTTGTCTTATTTTATTTCTTGATTCATTTTTGTGCAGAAAGAAATCTTTCCATTCTCGATCGTTATTCGGTGGAGTTTTATTTTCTCATCGAATGCTCGTTTTGTTTTTTTTCCATAGGAGAGATCAAACAAGCTAGTCAAGAAAAGGTAAATTTAACATTTGCACAATTTGTATCTAGTTTAATACTATTGTTCAACTCTTTCTCTCTGTTTGTTTTTCCGCAGGACTTATCTGAGAACCAGGTCAGTAAGAGCCTTACATTTTTAGCTTTGAAGGACGCAAAGGTCCGCAAATAGGTCATGATTTGTAACACCGTGTTAAAAGTAAAGAGGGAATTTACGTTTTGCTGCATTCTCAGTTCGCAGAATGTAAAGCGATAGCCCCTGAGCAAAGCGCTGCTGAGAGTGGAGAGGAAGGAAGGTAAAAGGAACTTAACCTCTAGAAATTCTCATGTCACCAAAACTATTTCCGGTGATGAACGTCACATTCCGGTCAGCGGTCACCAGACAGAGATTATTGCGTCATCACTCTACTCTCTCAAAGACTAAAAGTTGAGGATTTTGAGAAAAAGTTTGTGAAACTTTTATGCTGAAGCAAAGCTTTCTCGCTCTACCTTTTCTCTAAAAATAATTTCAGATTTTTTTTCTGACTATTTTTTTCTTTCCTTTTGTATTTGACGAAATCTTGTAGCGGGCCTTCGTGGAAGGACAAGCAGAAGATCAAGGTTGGTTTTTGCTACACCAAAGGGGTGTAGGCCGAGATACCTCGTTGATACTTCGATTAAAATCAAAAGAGTCTCCGGTCCAACTCACTTTCAGAGAAGGATATATATGTTGTTTGTATTTTATCATCGACAGGAAATCGTTATTTAAATGTATCCAGTCTGTGAAATATCTTTTAAAAGGATAAAACCTCCATTCAGCTTTTAAACCGGCGGGGTGGGGGAGTAAGTTGCTCGTGTCACTAGAGAACTAACCTGATCCCCTCTTAGGCTCTGTAGTATTCATATGACTCTTCCCCCCCCCCCCCCGGTTACTGGCAGGTGATTGGCATTCAGTGTTCTATAGTCCTACCTTCATACTTTGTTGACGACGACTGATCCCCTCTACTCCCCCTTGAAACCATGTGATCCCCCAAAAAAATCCTCCGGCGTCCCTTCCCCCTCTCTTCCCCCTCTCTTCCCCCCCCCCCCGCCCCACCATTAATGAATAACAACTGGTTTCTTACTGTTTGAATATTATTTTTCATTTTAGACGTTAGAAGAAATTGATGCCCAGCAAAAGAAGCAAATAGAGGCACTTACAGCAGAACTTAAGTAAGTATAAGCTTAACCAAATCTAAGTGAAAGTGTGAAATACTGGAGACAAATTTGCGTCATAAGACTTTGGAACTTCTTCGGAAACTTTTGAAACGTCTTCGGAAACTTTTGAAACGTCTTCGGAAGTGTTCGTGTGCCTTCGGATATGATCGGGTCCGATGATAAGTTCTCAAGCGTTTGAGGTTTTCTCTCACACGGATATCTATTAATTTGTCACAAACATGATACGATTATAAGCTAGGCTTCAGTTTAATTTTCGGAAGAAATTAAATTAAATTCGTAGACTAGTAGTTCAAATTTGTTTTGTCTTTTAATTAAAGCAAGATGTGGATTCCAAACGCCTTTTCGTTCATCCACAGAGAGGCAGAAACGGCGTTGACGAATCAAAAGACAAAAAATTTCCAACTCAACAAGACAATTGTGTATCAAGTGCAGTGAGTATTAAGCAAAGTTTTTGAATGACGAACCGTAACCTGGCCTAATTTTTCCTTTTTTAGGCGAACGGTGACGAGCGTTAGACGAGTGCGAAGCCCGAGTCACACGCGAGGATAGGAGCGCAAGACTCGTCTTCACGCTGAATTACGCACACGCAGTTTCATTCTTTCTTATGATCTATTGGATGACAAACGCATAGATGACGTCACCGCTAACCACCTTTTTTTCTACTTTATTATATACCACTTATAAATTTTATGTTGCTGTGGTCTGTCCAGAGATAGATCACAGACGTCAAAATATGGTAAGAACATCTGTGACATACAACTACGCCTCATATGCCAATTTTTGGTTCTTAACAAACATGACGTCATCTGTGATTTATTACGGAATATACGCACAGCAACATGGGATCTATTTGTTAAACAATACAAAGCGCAAACTCATGTGATATAAATTTATTTCAATTAAGTATTATGGGGGAATAAAAAACGTGGGACTCTATTGAAGTTTGGTCGATTGAAGTCTAACATTGTCAAATATTCAAAGATCTTTTTATTACCACTTTAGTGGTATTTTCTTTAAAATGGAATAAAGTACTACGGCTGTTTATTAGGGTCAAGGGTGGAATGCATACCTATTTAGAAAAGTACATATTGAATTGATATATTCTCTCTTACTATGTAGGAAAATACGGGATCACGACGTCTTAAAAAAGGAGTTGAAAAAAGAGGTAGGAGGATCTAGTTTTAAGCCCTTGAACTTTCTTCGATGGAGTTTCGTGAAACTGCAACCAGAGTAAATTAACGCGGCCAATCAAAGCAAAGCTGATTATCACGAGGAGCCCATATGAGCTCTTTGAAGCGCGGGAAAACGTAAGTGAATGCGTCGAGTTTTTTTGAAACCTTGCAGCTGATTGGTTGAAGGAGTGCATGCCGTGATTTTTCAGGGCTAGTCGCACACGGTTGAAACAGTACATACTATATCCCGAATGACTCTGGACACTTATTTAAAATTACTCTATTGAAGCGCAATTTGGATTACAGCTGGGAAACTAAACAGGGATCGCCATGGTTGCTCTATCTTTAAGAAAGATAGCCTAACAAGTGCTGCTCTCTTCTCTCGCAGTTGAAAGAAAAGAAGGTTTCCGAAAAGGCGATGTCCGAAAAGTGAGATAAGTTTTCGTTTATTCATAGTCATTTGTATTCTTAACTACACTGATTTGTCCATGGTATGGGAACTCGTTTTTCTTACGATTATTTACTACGTCCGGAATTATGTGAAGAGAAACCCAAACTTAAAAACCATCAGCCATTATTTATCGGTGATCGTTGGTGAGATATGATTTTTCAGTTTAGAATAGATGTAAAAAAAGAGACCTTTCTAACTTTCACTCGACGGAGATGTGCAGTCTAAGAGAAATTTAGCCATACTAGTTATTAATTATAGCGGGAGGGGGGTGGGGAGGCGGGGAGGCGTTGGGGTTTGGAGGATATTGGAGGATCATATGGTTTTCACGGGGAACAGAGGGGGAATCAGTCGTCGCCAACGAGTATGAAAAGGCAGTCTACATAAAAGTGACTGCTCTTAGTCTACAACACTTATCTTTATCTCGTCTGCTTAACACTCAAATTACAGTATAAATATGCGCAATTTACATTGGATCTGAAATATTTATCTTTTAAAGGTTGGAGAAAGAAGAAGAGAATCTGCATAATCTAAGTGTGAAGTTTAAGGCTGCCCAAAAAGAGGGATGCAAAGTTAACCTTATTTTACAGGTATGTAATGGAATGTAAGTGTTATATTTTTTTACTTCAGCTGTGAATGTTAGATTATTTAAGCCCAGATCTCTCCCACAGAACTTGGTTGATAGAATTAGGGGACTAGTGCAGAGTAAATTTGGTGCGCATGCGTCGTTCTCCCTATTTTCCCGCACTTTTGTAACAATATTGAAGAATGAGGGAACTGAGGTCAGGACAGAGATAAACCAATCACAAGCAACCTTGTAAAAGAGGCATATTGAGAGCACAAGCTGGAAACAAGTAGAAATTTGAGTTATTGAACGAATAAAAGATATGTATGTAATTATAATTCCTGCTGCAAGTGTAAGAGCGTTATAATTTATTAAGATAATTCTGTTTTTTTCAACTGAGTTGATTACGTAAATTGGCCACCTAAAGAGTTTCGAAGCTGACATTTCGAGCTCTGACGAAGAACGCTCGAAATCAGTTTACATTATCAACTAAGTAGATAAAACCAAAATTATTTTGTTATACACCCCCACCGACGCAGCACCATAGTTTCTTAAGAGACTTTACCCCTTAATTTATTATAATTTATTGTTCTATTTATTTAGCAAGAGAGAAGGAACTACGATCGGTAAGTGTAATTTCACATAGATGCTTGATATGTTAGTTTAAAACTTTTACAAACAAAGCTGGCTTATGGTTGTTGATTATATTGTTTACTGTTATCAATTGACCCACCTCAATTGCGTTGACCTAAAAGGAACAACTGATCCAGTTTCTTTATGCGAGAGGTTTCAGAAGTAACCATAAAATTTGTTATTCTAACCTAAACTTTGAAGTCAGCGCGATCATTTGTTCCAGTGAGTATCAGTCACCTTCTTCCCCCCTCCAAAAATTTTTGTCTTCAAATCTCTTGAGCTACATTTATACCCAAGGATACCACCCTTAAACAAATGTTGTTCCATCGAAAAATTCTCGCCTGAGTTGACACTTGCCATGCGAAATTTAAACTATCCGATGGAAAGAGCCCAGGGCATAACAAACAATAGCGCCATTGGATGTCCGTATAAAAATACCCTTTCCTTAGTCTTAATCTGATTTATTTAACCTGTTTTTCGTCTTTGATCTCTCGTATTAATTAGAAAAGAAGCCGAGCTCGAGGAGAAAATCACTAGGCTGAACAATGAAGGCGCTGGGATGCAATCTAGTCTAACAGGTCTCACCACTGAGATAACCGAACAGAAGACTGAGATAGAAAAACTGCGGAATGGAAAGGAGAGGCTTGGGGATAAGTTCTTCCAACAAGAGATGACCATATCTAAACTGGAAATTAGGCTTGGCACGGTCGGTGGATTGAGTTTAAGAAGGAACTAGCTAGTCATTATTTATTCCCGGTGGTGCGGGGTTGCGACTTTGAGGGGGATCGCAGGGTTCTCGTGAGGAACGGTGGGGGGTCACTCGTCGCTAATAGAGTATTACGGGGGTACTATGGAAAATTGACTGTCAGTAAGGGATCATGAGAATTCTGCATAACCTTAGGGGGAGATAAGTTAAATTTTATCTTCACACAGCAAATTCCTCCTCCTTATTTTTTTTGTTTTATTTTTCAGACGGACACTCGCATTGGATACATGCAACTGTAAGTAAATTTCAGTTACATCCCAAAAACACATGGGAAATTTAACCGATAGATTAAACATGTTACAACAATTTTTGGCCGCTATTCCGCTTTCTCTCTTTCTATTTTAAGCAGAATGAAAGTAGTTCGTGAAATTTAGCCCGAAGGACTGACATCGGCAAATTATATCAATGACAGATTTATTGCATTTCGCGTAAATTTATATGCGAGAGGGTTGGATGTTTAATTTGACTGACTGGTTGACTTGGTCGCCATGTTCACTAATTTCTAGTTTCATTTTCCTCAGACGTTATAAAGCAGATGAGGTAAAGAATACCTCGCTGAGATTACAGGTGAGTTTTTATTATGCCAAATCTCATTGATAAAGATACCAAAAAAAATAAGAAAGGCACAACAACAAATAAATCAAAAGCAACAACAACAAATAATATCAACAACAATGACGAAAAATTTCTGACGTTGCATCAGGAAGATGGTCGATTTTAAGCTAGGTAGAGAAAGTGAGAAAGATAGTTTTTCATCTGCAATCGTGACAAGATAATGAAAACTCTCTTAACGTTCAGACTTGTAGATAGAAATTGTTCTTTAGATAAACAAATTTTGATCTAGAACTTATTGGTGAAGTTCTTCGGTCAATTTTTTTTTTTGCTCTGCTTAGGCATTGAATTGATCTTCTTTCAGCCATTGCTCAGCAACGTCACTGATATTTAAATTTATTGCCAGGCTTACGTTCTTTTAAGTTGATGTGAACTGCGTAACGGGAATGAAATCTGTTAAGCGCAAGGATGGCTACTCCAAAACTTTCAGATTAGAAGTTTGCAAGTACATTCTTTTCCTTTGTAAATTGTAGATCAATGAATACAAGAAGGCCATATCAGAGAGTAACAAGGAGTAAGTAAAATATCAATAAAAAAGATTTTTTGTCAGTCACAGGCGTAATTCATGGCTTATGAAGGCGAGGGCGGATAATTTTTAAGAGGGGTTGTGGTTTTCAGGCGGAATGCAACGGGGATTAGTCGTCGCCAACAGATTATAAAGTGAGGATTATAGGAGACTGACTAGCAATTAACTTCCAATGAGCGGGGGGGGGGGGGGGGCGCAAAGGAATATTACAGAGCCTTATGATGGACCATGTAAATTTTACAGTGAAACAACCAAAATCCTCCGAATGCTCTCCCCACCCACGTGATAAATAATGTCCGGTCCATTAGCGTGTGTAAATGTAAACCTCATTAGGTATTTCAGGCGGCACTTAAAATTAATACTCTCGAAGCAGCATCCTACAAAAAAGTCCCACAGTATTTAATGTATGTCATGTTTGAAATGAGAACATCAATTTACCAGTTTTGAATTGGGGAAATATAATAGACCCTATGAAGTTTTACGAGATATCTTCTTTAGCATTGCCGTAATTCATTATATTACGTCTTCAGGTTGAAAAAGACTCAGGAACAACAAAAGGCGGAACTGCAGTCACTCACTGCTCAGCTTGAAAGCTACAGAGCCGAATGCGAAAGAAGAGGCGAGATCAATGAGGTACATATTGATCAATCAACTCGAGAATTTCCTTTTACGACATTAAAAAAGACACGTAAGCCAGCCTCGTTTCTTAGACTTCCCGAAACGAAGCAGAACGTCGGGTAATGCTTTGCGCGCGACCAAAAACATGAGGGAAAAGAATCTGACACCACATCGAGTCAGCCTCTTTCCCAGTCCTTTTTTTCTTGAGGAAGGGAAAAATTGACCAAACAGATAGAGTCGTTTAACTTCTTACAATACAGATTAAAATATATAATAGAGAAATGGAAGTACCGCAATTTTAGTTTTAACTTTTCTGACTTTTTTTTATGACCAGGCCGACAAGGAAACAAAAGCCAATATGAAAATGTGAGTTATTGTTTGCTGTTCTTAAAGCGAAAGTCAGAGAAAGTGACAGAAAGGAAAATACTGTTATTATGGGTAGCTAGTCCTTGGTTTTTTGTTGTTTTTTCTTTGTTTGTTAGTTTGTTTTGCTTTGCTTATTGGTTATATGTATGTAGATAATGGGAGAAATGATCCTAAATATTTGGGTTATAAAATATTTTTAAAAACTGAAAAATATCTTTTTTAAGATAAAAATTCGTTCTAATAGAAACTTTTTCCAACTTTTAGGGACATCCGAATTCTTTATCAGCAGGTAAGAAATTTCTTAATTTATTTCATGACTCCGAGGAAATCTGGAGTAATCTTGAATAATTCAATCCCTTCTTTCGTGGTGATATATCAGCGAAATGTTTCGTGGCACTTAGATCCGATACCAAACTGAACCTCTTATTTTCCTTTTTTGCAGAATGCTTTACTCCGCCATGAACTGACCAGCGGTTTCATTGCATGCTACAGAGAAGTGAAGCGATTCTTTTGGCGTGCCATCGACGCCATTAGATTGCTATTCCGCTGAGCACTTCAAAGGAAAGGGGGGGGAGTAAATTTTTCTGATATATTCTTTTTTTTTTGGTTATTTGTTAAAAATCAAAATTTTTAAAATTGGGACACCAGAGACCTGAGTAGAGCAAGAATCAGAAGAACATGTGAAATATCTTCGAACAGTCTAAATGATGTCTGACTTGTGTCTTAATCCTTCCACCCAACCTAACATAGCTGAGTGTTCTTTCCTCATTTTGTCCTATCGTCGTAACATCAGGTTTGGAGGCAGAGCCATTGTACGTGGTTGACATGTTCACACCAGTCGATAACTTGTCACATTCTCACAGACAGTTTAAGGAAGCGATTTGTTTCATTTTTGAGGTCAGTAAGCAACTAATGTTTTTGAAATGAACTCGAGAAGTGCTTGATGAAACATCTCTTTGGTTCGATTTTATATCTGGCAGGGAGAGCAAAGGAACGTTTGGTAATGGCTTGCAAAACAAAAACAAAAAAAAAAGTTTTGGTGCATATTTTCTTTTACTTTTGGTTACTGCATAAGGTTTTGATTTTGTTTATAAAATGAGGCTTTGGAATTGTTGGTAAGGCCGCTAAAGGTTGCGTGAGCAAAAGGAAACGCGACTGGCTGTTGATAATGGTTTGTAACGGAGAGGTTTTGATGATATATTGATTTCATAAAAATTGCAGTTTAAGTTTTGATTTTGTTCTTATAGTGGAAAAAAAAAATGTAATCATAAGTGAGGCCGATGAGAGGTGTGCGTGCAAAAGGACACGCGACTGGCCATCGCTGATGGTTTGTAAGGAAAGGGATGGAAATTATTGATTTTTAGGTTTGGGTTCTCATAACATGAATGAAGTATTGAATAAGTTGCTAGGGCCGGTGGACGTACGCTAAAAGATACGTGACTAGCCACTGCTGATAGTTTGTAAGGAAAAGGATAAAAATTGTTGATTTTTTTAGTTCTTGGATTCTCATAAAATGATTGAGGTATTGGATAAGTTGGTAAGGCCAGTGGGCGTACGCTAAATGATACGCGACTGGCCACTGCTGATGGTTTGTAAGGATAGGAATGGTACTTCAAAACGTTTTTTTCGGATGGAGTTTGTTGATTTATTTCTTTGCTGCTCGTACAAATGAATACGAGTATTTGGATAAGTTGGTAGGGCAAGTGGGTGTACGCTTAATGATACGCGACTGGCCACTGCTGATGGTTTGTAAGGAAAGGAATGGTACTTTAAAAAGTTTTCTTTTGGATAAAATATGTTGATTTATTTCTTTGCTGCTCGTACAAATGAATGCGAGTATTTGGATAAGTTGGTGAGGCCTGTGGGCGTACGCTAAATGATACGCGACTGACTATTGCTGATGGTTTATAAGAAAAGGGATAAAAATAAAGGTTTTTTTTAGTTTTTTAATTCTCATAAAATGAATAAGATATGAAATATGTTGTTAAAGCCAGTGGGCGCACGCTAAATGATACGCGGCCGGCTATTGCTGATGGTTTGTAAGAAAAGGGATATAAACTGTTGCATTTTTTAGTTTTTGGGTTCTCATAAAATGATTGAGGTGTTGGATAAGTTGGTAAGGCCTGTGGGCGTACGCTAAAAGATGCGCGACTGGCCATTGGTAATGGTTTGTAAAAAAGGGATAAAAATTGTTGTTTTTTAGTTCTTCGGTTCTCATAAATTGATTGAGGTATTGGATAAGTTGGTAAGGCCAGTGGGCGTACGCTAAAAGATGCGCGACTGGCCATTGGTAATGGTTTGTAAAAAAGGGATAAAAATTGTTGGTTTTTTAGTTCTTCGGTTCTCATAAAATGATTGAGGTATTGGATAAGTTGGTAAGGCCAGTGGGCGTACGCTTAATTAACGCGACTAGCCATTGCTGATGGTTGAAGGAAAGGAATGGTACTTTAAAAAGTTTTTTTCGGATAAAGTTTGTTGATTTATTTCTTTGCTGCTCGTACAAATAAATACGAGTATTTGGATACGTTGGTAAGGCCTGTGGGCGTACGCTGAAAGAGACGCGACCGGCCATTGCTAATGGTTTGTAAGAGAAGGTAGTTCTTAAAATGAATGAGGTATTGGATAAGTTGGCAAGGCCGGTGGACGTATGCCAAATTATAAGTGAATGGCCATTGCTGATGGTTTATAAGGAAATTGATAAAAAGTGTCGATCATTTTAGTTCTGGGGTTTTCATATAATGATTGAAGTGTTGTTACTTAATAATTTTTTTTCGACAAATTTTGTCGGTTTTGTTCTGTACTACTCGCAGAAATAAATACGAGTATTTGGAGAAGTTGGTGAGGTCAGTGGGCGTACGCTAAAAGATACGCGGCTGGCCATTGCTGATGGTTTGTCAGGAAAGAAATGGCGTTTGATTTTTTTTTACGAAACTTGTTTAATTAGTTCTTGGCTGCTCTTAATAATTACTCGGAGGTACTAGATAAGTTGACGAGGCCTGTGGGCGTGCGCTAAATGATACGCGAGTGGCCGTTGCTGATGGTTTCTAAGGAAAGGAATGCTGTTTATAAACTTTTTCGTTGATAAAACGGTTGGTTCAGTTTTGGCTGCACATAATATGAATGAGGTATGGGTTATGTTTGTTAGGCCGGTAGACGTACGCTAAATGATACGTGACTGGCCTTGATGATTTGTGAAACGAAGTTCTGTCGATAACGATTTTTTTTCTTGATTAAAGTTTTAATTTTGTCCATAAACTGTCCAGTAAGTACTGGATAAGTTAGTGATATCAGTAGGCGTGCGCTAAAAGATACGTGACTGACCTTGATGATGGTTTGCAAAGAAGAAGCTGACATTTATGAACTTTGTATATAAAAATTGGATTTTGAGTTTTCGAAGGTTTTGTGTTAAAAAAAGAAAAGTGTATCATATGAATTTGACTATAAATTCGTTTAAGAAAAATAAATGAAAGATAAATATAAGAATTAATGTAAAAAATTAAGTCAAAGAAGTGAAAGACGGCTGGATTAGGAAAAGTGTTTTTCTGTGAAAAAGGGTAACAGCGTAACGGTAGCTTGACGAACCAGCTCTCTGTCTTGTGAAACCAGCGGTGCACAGCACAAGTTGGCTGATGGTTCATTACTGACCTGTTTGTCCATTCTTTATCAAACATCCTTTTCTCTCAATTTCATTTTTCTTTTGAACAACAAATAACTTCGAAAAGGCTCTGGTGTCCCAAAAAAAAAATTTTTTTTACTTTGTTATTTTAATTATTACATTAATTATTTTTATCATTATCTATTTTTTTTTTAACAAAGACCGAGATCGATTTTATCTCACTCAGTGCGTATTAATATTAGTTTAAATAAAACGGAGAATTTTTGTATATGTCTAAGACTTGTTTTATATCACAATTTGGATGGAAAACATCACTGGAGGTAAAGAAGTATACAAACCGAAGAAAAAAAGGAGAAATGAAAAGAGAAGAGATCAAAAAACGTTTTGCGGAAGCATTGCCGATCGAGAAAAGTATTCTTTTGTAGATTTATATAATTCAGTCATATTGAACAACCAATTTTCCCATAAATTGTACAAAACAAAACAGTTTCGGGGGAACTTGGTACAGCATGCGAAAAAAAGCTTATCAATAAGGAACCGGTGATCATTTATCGTCTGGGAGGGATGGGGGGGGGGTAATTTGGTGAGTGTCAGAGGATTTAGGATGTATTGTGTCAGACGAAATTTACCAGATTCCCCATAAGGCTCTTTAACATTCTTATGATCCCCATCTCATTGGTGATTAATTGGTAGTCCCTCCCCCCCCCCATACTCTGTAGCCATTTCCGATTCCCGTCGTAACCTCTGAGAGTCATGTGATCCTCTCCAAAATCTCTACTCTCCCGGCCCCTTTCTTTGCCCCTTCCCACAGGCGATGAACAATTTTCTAATTTGTGGTAGCTGAGACTTCCTAACAGGAAATTTCAGTAAATTTTCCTGGCTGAGATTTTATACCCATCACTGTTTAATAGGAAAAACTTTCCGACCGCTGAAAGAGATGAACGAGGCACGACTTTTCAGCTTGGATTCTTCATTCGTACTGGGAGGTTCAAATGCGAAAATTTGCCTTTCCGATCGCCAATATCACGATTTCTCAATAGAGAGCTAACCCTTCGTCTAATCATAAAAACATATTGTGATCTGGACAAAGGAAAAGCGTTGTTCGATGCAGCCCGGTTTATGTGGCTTATATGATGAGGAGACCTTTTCATAATTGTCAAGAAAAAATTGTTGGTTTTCTGTTCAGCTTTTTCCTCTCTTTATTTCTCTGTTTCCTAGTTTTGATCAATGTTGTGTATTTTACACAAAAACTGCCAAACTTTTCTCTCTTCAACAAAAAGCCATTTATGTTTAGGTTGTCATTCTGACATCTACGTAAAGTTGATTAATACACAGGGGGGTGGATGGGAGAATTTTTGATTATAGGGGAGGAGGGGGAAGGGTCTTAAAGTAGATTTACTGCAACCCACTTCTTCACCAACTCCTTATGAGATAATCCAAGCGTTACTGTCTAATTAGTCCTTTGATATCAATCGGGAAAGCAAATAGATGAAATCATGCCTCTGATCAGGACCTCTTTGGATTGACGACAAAAAGCCTCATTAAACGTGATAGGACAATACCAGAGGACTGCCCTTTAACGATCAAAATTACTGTATTGGTTTTGTGCACATCTGCAACGCGCGTGGCCCTCGCGCGAAGGAACAAAGCCACACAACGACCCTTGCCAACCAACGTTGGTCGCTGGGAACCGGCACTAGGCTGTGAAACGTAATTCATCCAGTCCTTCCTAACCAAGACTTCAAAACGCTCACTGGGTCCAAAGTTGCAGATCTCAAACTGGATGATAGTAAGACTGTTCAACGGCAGGGTGAAGTCATTACTTGCGTATCGTCCCCTAAGAAACGCAGTACTTGGTTGGATGAAACGGCGAGACAGTCTTTCAAATGCAAACCCTTTCTGAGTAACACCAAGGAGTTTGAGTTTAAAGGCCGTGGCTGGTGGAGTAAAACTCACTTCATAATGAACGTTATCATTCGACGAAAGGTTCAAATTGCGAACAACAGAGCCAGATGCGGTGACAATCTGTAAACGAAGGGAGGCTGGGTCGACTTTATCATTAGGAGCCAGTAATGTAAGCACCATCGTGTTTGATTTTCCTGAGGATCGAAATGGATGTTGAGAATATATATTATAAAAGGGAACTGCATATACAAGCTACAGATTTGATGATATTTACTCATTATTCCTGCATTTTTTTTTCTTCCAGTTAAAATTATTTAGTTTTCTTTAACGTAGTGCTAATTCAATCCAACAAAACCAGGGTGGGAAATTTGTCAAGGCACACATAGCTTGGACAGACCTTGAAGTTTTTGGTAGCTATTCAGTCTCCCAGAAAACAAAATTATGAGATAAAATAAGAAGTGAGTTATTAGTGAATAAAAGAGTACCTGAAGCACATTGCTCTTCATAATGGTGATAGGGCTGACTTGAGTCCAATTCGGTCTGTAACTTCACGAGTGATTAACAAAATCGGGCGACTGCGGGGCGGGAGTCCAATTTGTCAGTCACGAGTATGATTACAGACAGAATTGGACGAAGTCCTGTTACCAATTAATAGTAACCGTTACAACTTCCGGAAATAAAAAAAAACAAATACATTTAGGACAAACATCACTGGTAGAGATAATGTCTAAAATACAAAATTCCTCCATTTTGGAAATTCCCCATTGTTTTTTCAGGATAAGTGGTTGTTGCTAGGGTTGTTGCTATGGTTGTTGTGATCAATTCTGTGAGTGATGTATTTAGCTCGGTGGACTTAGTATCATTGGCTGCTTCGACTGTCCGATTACAGGTGTCCGATTACAACCAACTGTCCTATTACAACTGAACAGAATGATTAATAAAAATGAAGCAGCTAATGCATCAATAACATTTGAGGAAATTGTAATGGTCATGATAAAGAAATTAATAATATTGTCAATACGACACTGATGTAGGACTCCACTTCATCCTCCTTCTTGAACTCATCCCTTCTGTCGAAGCCGTACAGGTATGATTTTATTAATATCACACCACGAAACGCTGTGCTAATCTTAGCAGGTTTCAGCACGAAAAAAGGACAACAATTTTAGTGCAAAGGCGAAATCTGAACATCTTATCTTAGTGTCGCCCATAATTACCCTGCGTGAAATAAATATTGATTCTAGTAAGAGATCAATTAAAACTTATCTCCTGGGGGGTGTTTTCCCTTTTTAGGGGGGGGGGGCCAATACATGGTCCTCAGGGGAATAGGGAGATCAGTTGTTTCTAGAGAGTATACATGGAAACGGTAGAAAATTGACTGCCAATGAGAGGGGAATATTACAGAGCCTTGAGGGGAGGATCAGATGGAATTATAATGCGCAAAAAGTGCATGACCCTCCCCCTCCCCATCCCCGGCGAGAAATAATGGCTTGCCCCTTACTCTCAAACTAGTGAGTTTATTTAAGTAAGCATCAAATTTAGTGAATTATAATTATTATACTAACGTGCGATAGGGTTCGAAAAAGGCACCTCGCTTTTCCTTCGACGACGTCCCACTGGAATCATAAAATAGTGTTTGAAGTTGATGTTTGTCTTGCTGGTTGATTTGACGTAAAACTCGTGATCCCCAGTCGTTTCTGTTGTAATCTCCAAAGTCCAATAACCTTTTGGGGGGCTCGCAATTTGGTAGAAACAAAGCTGAGAAAGGTTGACCTTCTGTGCTGTAATGATGGCCCCAGAGGGGTTTCTCAAAGTAATATCCCGGCCTGGAATGTAATTAATTGAGATGAAAACATATTAAAAAATGAAAGTTATAACGAATACACAAATGAGAAGATTTGAAAGAGAGAAATTCTTAGTATTTTGAAATTTTGCCTCTCCTCACGATCCTGAATTGATGCGTATTTTTCAGGTCCTCTAAGGAGAGTTTCCACTGGTTACTCCCGACTCTCTTTTGATGCAGGGGACAGAGTTCTATTAATAAAGCTCACTTAGGAAAAGAGTGATAAACTTGGAATGAAAGTCGTCGCGAACAGGCGCAATTTTTTTTCTGTTTTGCTTTGTTTTTGCCTTTATTTTCTTCTGTTATGTTTCGTTATCATCGTTACTTTCCGCGATACAGTTTTCATTAAACAACTTTTGAAATTTTTAGGAAGTCATTAACAAGCTGGGACAAAGACTTTATCAGCTAAATATCATCAGAACTGTAGATGACTGGTATGAAAGGAAGGGAGGAACAGCCTCGATCACTAACCGTTTGTATCAGGCTGATTCGTTTTAACTGATATTGTTACAGTCTCGATGGAATCATCCACGGGGAACCTATAACGACGCAGCCCGCCGGAAGTTCTCTTTTTTCTACCGGACTCGCTGGATCCGAGGCTGATGATGGTGGTACCTTCCAAGGCTCCTCTTGTAACGTTTGCAAGTTTCTCCAGTTCTTTTGCGCTTTTCAACAGCACGACTTGTCCCGAAGTGAACTCGGCAAGTTCACGGAAAGCTGGATGAAGCTTACCCCCACAGGCGCCTAGTGAAAGAATCACCATCATAGGCTTTTTTCATTGACGATGACATATTACGTCATTCACTGATTTACAAACTGAGGTTTTATGGGACGACAAAGATATTTTGTTTTTATACCACATGAACTGGTGCTCAGTGCTAATTAAAAGTTTTGTGTCAAATCACATTGAAGTATGTAAACTGACATGGTATGGAAAATTATTTCACCGTGAAGGGAGAAATATGCTGACCTTATTAAGAATTGTGATCCAATTTTAGACGATTTCACACGATTTCCTGACTCAGAAAATACCTAATCCTCTCCCCCTCTCTCTCCATTCATCTCCACGCAGGGCGTAACTCGGGTGTTAAATGGGGAGAAGGAGAGTCGTCGTTACTTATTTCTGCGCTTTTTACTTGGCGCGGCTTTTACCGCTGTTGCACTTTATGGATGTACGGGCTTGCATTTGCACGCCGACCAACTAATGCAATATTTAGCATTGGAAAAGAGTTATGACACGCACATTCTTCTCCTTCACGCATTTCACCTCTCGAATTATAAGGTTTACACGCCGTTGCCTCTTTTTTTCAAAATAAATCTGCTACCAATAGGAGGTTCAGACACCCCCCCCCCCAATCCCCTACCCACGCCCCTGCTACGTTGCACTCCCCATAGTTAATAAAGAGAGAACAACTTGTCCGAATACCTGTAGTCAGAAAATGTATTGTGACATCATCCATTTCCGCCAGAATCTTCACTTCTTCTATTTTCTCCTCCGTAGCGTCTTTGGGGCCAGCGTCGGTAAAAACGTACATAGGAGAGCCGAACAGAGGGTCCTGCCCGAAAGCATTTACAATACCCGCTAAAGTATATTCCGCGCAGTCTCCCCCTCTATGTGCAGTCAAGGCATTTATTGCATCAACAAACTCTAAAGATTGGTTACTTTCTTTAAATACCACCTCTCCGGCGTCTATGAGCGCATGAAAAATGATAAAATAAAATAAAATAAAAATAAATGAATAAAACCAGGAGCCCATTACTAAAAAGTAATGGGCCCCTGATAAAATAAACAATAAAACAAAACAAAAAAAAACAATGATGATGGCGAACTTACTAAACACAATTATAGGAAAAGTATGAATAAACACAAGTATTAAGAATGTTGATGCCGAAGACTAGTGACGCAATAGCGAAGCCGTTCGTTTAAAAGCAACAGCGTTCGAGGAGCATTCCGTCTACCCCGTGTGGCAATAATTTCATTTAAGAAAATATCCTGAGAGTGCAGAGTGCAAGCAAGGTAATTTTGTGCTGCAATGTGGTTTTTCAATGCGAGGCTCAAGTACCCGTAAGGCCCAGCAAGAATATGCTACCTAATGGTTCATTCTTCGTTTTAATATCTACATTAGAATCTTCAAAGTTGTTCCGAAAAAAAATTACCTCCTTGTTATGTTGCCTTGTATTGTTGTCTGGATAAGATCTTAAAACTGCATACCTGACATAGGGTCATTGAAAGGTGATAGGATATAATCCACCGGCACCTCACGCGGATAATTGATGACTGCTGTGGCTATCTTTTTTACGGCTTCTATTGTATCACCCATACTTCCGGTATCGTCAATAACAAACACCAAAGACACATTTCCTTCGACTGCCATAAAGCCATCAAATGTCTCGTTTCCGAGACCCTGACGAAGTCTCCGAAGAAAGAGATTTCCTTCATTCTCGAGAGATCTTTTTTTTCGCTTAGAAGACTTGCTGAGTAAATATAATATTCGTCCGAGTACCTCTCTACCGTAATCGAAGCTTTTGCTCTTGACTGCATCTTCCAAAAGCTGTGATAACTTAGCAAGAGTGAGGTTGCTGTATTGCAACTGACTTCCCATCGCAGCAGCGTTCGCTACAGCCTTCTGGATCTCGCTGATGACTTCGAGGAACTTGTTAGATGGCGTGTAGATTGTGCGTTGTTGAGGCCTTTTGGTAGGGGAGTCGCTTTCCAAAGAACGAAAGAGACTGAAACCAGGTACAGGTAGCTCAGTTTCGGGATTTGGAGCAACTCGAGAAAACCCAAAGAGCGCTTTTCGGGTAAATCGTAGAGAACCAAAAAAGTCCCCAGAACAACCATACGCTGATAAAAGCAAGCAGACAATGCCAACTTTGAAAGAGAATAACGATGTTTTCATCGTATTTGCCATTTCTCTCGTGTAAGCCGAACGAAAACCTGTCTCAGCTTGGCCGTTGGCACTGTTGGCACTGTTGGCACTGTTGGCCAGCCTCCAAATGTTTTTCCTAAGCCCCAATCTCATCCCTCTGTGAAAGTAAGCTGGTACAGTTGGTAATTCTCAGTGGCGTGATTTTGGACATGAAAGCCTTCTATTTAAGGTCAATTATATGTTTTAGTAAATGTTAATGAAAGGAAACCGTCGTGGAAAGACGATACTCAACCTCTTGTTTATGGCCGTAATATGTAAGATGGTACGATCTAAACGAAATTTTTTATTTACATTGGTTTTAAAAAATTTTTATTTGTTTAACAATCAAGAACTTCTTCAGTCGATGATAATTTCCTTCACTTTAGTGACCTTAATTAATGTGCGATTCATTGGTGATATCATGAAGGGTTATGCACAATTTGTAACGTGAGTAGATGCGTATTTAAACAAGAACCATTATCATCTACCTAAAAGCACTGTGGAGTATTAGTAATGGGGAAAGTACAAAGAGAAGCCATTTTGTAAATTGTCAGAGGTGTTGTGGCAACATTTCAATATCTATAAGTGTCGACAGAACACATGTGGTGATTCATGTAGTTAATTAGTTTTTCCGTTTGGGATAAATTGTTTATTAAAGCATTATTTTCTCTCTTGCTCTCTCTTTCTTTATTTTATTTTACTTTTCTTTTATGTTTTATTTGCTGACGATAAACAGATCGAGGATCAGAAGCAAAACATCGCGGCAATGATTATGAGACTGATACTTCGGGCAGCCGACAGAAAAAATCGTGTTGGATTTGTAATTTGCAGATTAACTGGAAAGATTAAAAAGCGTTAGCATTGAAGAGAGAAAAATGACAGTAAGCGATTACAAAACATGATGCTTTGGTGACAGTATGTAATCATCGTCGAATGCAAATAACATGGAAACCGTTATGGAAAGCAAATATAAACAAGCAAGTGTGAAGTAACTTCAGAATTGATAACGGTCGTGGGTGCTAAAGAAGACTCGTAAGTAAATGACGAACCTCTTTGCGATAAGTCTTTTTTAGTATTCCGAACCGCCTTCTTTATGGCTGTGAATACATGAAAATGTGAACTGCAGTTGACGAAACGAATATAAAAGCGATCCTCGTAGTTATGAATACTACTTAACTAGTAGTGAAAATAAGGCCTGAAAAAGTCAGGGCTGTACGGTATTTGAAAACACGACCTCTGCAATACCGGTGCAGTGCTTCACCAACTGAGCTAACAAGCCAACATGGAGCTGGTCATTATGTTGGTGCAAAATAAACGCGTGAAGTGATAAATAAATGTCCGTGAATATATGAGAATCTGCGGATAAAGACATGAAGGCGATCTTGAGATCGCCTTCATATTCACGCCTTCTTTATCTCAGATATGTAGATTGTCTCCTATACAGGAACTGAAACTTCGCACGGGTTTCTTAAGTTTTCGTCAAGAACATTTTCTAGCTTCCGGTTGCACAATAATTTAGTTTTATGAAGTGAGTTAATAATGTAATTATATCACCATGAAGGGTTTTTATTGATGACGGTTAGAGCGTCAACCTTGAAATCACTCCTCGTTTGCTTACTGCTGCACTAGCAACTCCGATGAATTGTCAGTTGTTTCATAATTGATCAGGCGTTACTTGCGACTTTTTCACCTTGTTCTATTTCGCAAAAAAAGGGACGCGCACCGTAAAACCTTTATTTACTTATTGTCTCACCTTCCCTTTGTTAAATTTCTCGAAAATCAATGACACAATACATGTGATATTTTACCATCTCGCGAAGAAAGTTGACAAGTCTAAGCTTTGTTTATGAAAGGAATCTAGATCTGCACACGAACCAAGTGATACGAAGTGTTTATCGGTTGTTTCGTACCCACAGTCGTTTTATACCCGGTTAGGTCGATTTTTACCCGGTCAGTTGAGTTGTTTCGTATACGTACCCGTACTAAAGTATCTTTCTTCATGTATGTTTTAACTTCATTTAAAATGAAATAAACAAGACGCATATTTGCTTTCACTCGGGCTCTCTTTTAGGGGCGACCCTAAAAGCCGGAACGGCGAAATGGCGGAATGGCGGAATGGCGGAAAATGACCCCAAATCCTAAAACACGGAACGGCGGAAAATGACCCCAAATCCTAAAACACGGAACGGATGTCAGGGCATGTTGCACAAATTTTGTACAGACACCAAGCGCTTGGCTCATTTATCCCCACGACGATAACGCGCGTGACTAAAATTAAGTGTTATTAATTTTCTTCTTTTACTGAGTGGTATAAATAATAATGAACCATTATGCATGGTATGTGTTTCAGGATTTGGGGTCATTTTCCGCCGTTCCGTGCTTTAGGATTTGGGGTCATTTTCCGCCGTTCCGTGCTTTAGGATTTGGGGTCATTTTCCGCCGTTCCGTGTTTTAGGATTTGGGGTCATTTTTCGCCATTCCGCCATTCCGGCTTTTAGGGTCGCCCCTCTTTTAGAAAAAACTTTGTTTTTTGTGCCTGTATCAATGAGGGTCTACCGCGAACGCTGAGTGTATATTTTGTATAGCGTATACCTAAAGTAAGGTAGGTTTCATATTTGAAAACAAACGCTAACTGTTATTGTTAGGAAAATCACAAGTTTAACAATAGCCTGTTCTAATGAAAATATCACACTTACCTTGCGCAAGGCAACAATTCAGTCGCTTAACTCTACTGAATTGTCGAACGCAACAATCTATGTCTGTTCACGCACTTGCAACTGAGGTATTTTGAATGAATGTATCTTGAGTCGTATACGAATCAACCAGCAGTTCGGGTACGAACTGAATTAAACTGGGTACGGAACAACTCAGTGGTTGCGAAACATGATAATATAGGCGAGTGTTACTAATTAAACTAAACGACGCAAAATCTTATCAGCTTTTGAAAAATTTACAACGCCTATGAGTTTTTCAATTCATTAATTGCAGAGACGAGCTAAGTTTGCGCAGTAATATGCTTATATTAATAAAGTTCGTTATTTGATTGACTTATTAGAAACGCATCATTTGGGAAATAATTCAATGAAAGAACTGAAATCATGTCTTTGATGAAAATGCTTATAAAGAGACTTAGTTGTAATTCTTTTGCGAACAGATAAAAGTTTAAGTAAGAGCCAAGTCAAATTATCAACTCAGTTGATAAAACCAAATAATCATACTCATAGCAGCCTGCAAGAAATCAGTGAAATTTCTTTGATGAGGGTCAAGACGATTTTTTTCCAAGCACTTTGTTTCGGATTGTTTCGAAACAGAAATTTCAGACTTCTTAAACCAGAGTTGTTTTTTCCAAAGAACACAAACATGCGCAAAAAGAAAACGTTTCCGTAGAGTAAAAACCTTCGCAAGGTTTTTTTTTTAAATTTCATGGTATCGCGCACCAGGAGAGTAAAATCTAACCTCGGATCAGTAAATCAACGTTCTACGGAAAAGTTTATCGCTGCATTACTAATCTTCTAAAAAGAGTGGGCGGGTGACACATTTTGTTATCCATTGTATTCGATGACACTTAAAAGGTGAGATATTTTTTTATGGTACGGCTAATTAACTTGTGAACAATCAACTCAAGTTCTTTTCAATTCCTTTTTGATTTGTAAACAATAAACACCACGCCTCCTTGTACGCTATAAAGTTAGGTCACTAATTTTAGATTAGGAGTTTGAAAGAGTCACAGAGTTGTTGAACAGATTCTACAGTCATGTCTTCTTGTTTTAGAAATGCTCTCACCGAAGTTCCCACGATCGAGTCCGTGAAACGGCAACTGGACTTCGATGAGCGGAGTAGCCTCGAAATGGAATCCGAATTCCTCCGAGCACCTACAAGGGGTACGAAAAGGAGTCGTCGCTTAGACTTCGGAAAAACCGACCCATCGGTGCTGTTACGTTTTCCTGGTAAGTAAATGGTTACGAAAAAATTGGGCATTCATAGAAGGAAGTGCACAGCTATAAATACAGATAGTAGTTTAGCATGTCCCAGGTACTCGGTGACTCCCCAACGGTCGCTAAGAGGTTGATTTCATGTGACATGGAGAAAAAGAGTGAAAATAATGGATGTCTTTAAGAAAAGGCCTGATTATGTATTTATAACAGATAGAAGACGCGTGCTTATGCAACAGGCTATCATTTCTTTCTTTGGTTGCCAATCTGTCACAATTGTTGTTATCTTTTCTCCTTGTCAATAACATCGTTGCAAAGAAAAGCCGTGCGGGTGGTCGTTTCATTAATTTTCCTTTCGGTGAAGATTTTGAAATGGGGAGCGCTTATATGTAGAACAGAACTTTTTTTGGGACCGTGAAATTCTAAATAACACTTCGGGGAACACATTCGTTGAAAAGAGTTAGAAAGCATTATTTCGTTTGTTATTATTTAATAAGAAAGCAATATTCAGTTCTGATATGATAACGCACTCATTCTTGTTACAGATTTTGAGGACCAGATAGCATTTCACTCAGAGGCTTTGCGTTGGAACTCCTGTAGAAGCATCTTCTCGGCTATGCAAAAGGATAAACTTGAAGCTATGTTCCTGAAGAATAAATACCCCACTCGCGCAGAGAAAGCGACTTTGGCTGCGACTTTAGACATTACCATAAACAAAGTACAGGTAAGGATATTCAACTTCTTGATTTTCACCCAAGCTTATTAAGAAAAGTGACGAATATAAAGTGACGGTCTCTATAAAAATAATGGCCAACGGCTTGACTCTTTCGTCAGTTTATTCAATTTTTACTGGGAACGCCAAGTCTTCGATCTATGTTCTTACATTGTGTGGTGGCAGAGTACGGAATTTTTGCAGCGGCCGATAAAAGAAACGGGAGCGCGAAAAATGGTGGGGTCAGCCGTTTCCCTGACGACCACGACTACCGTTTGTTGTTCACCCGTTCACCGCTTGCTCTCATTGACGAGAGGGTCTGGAACTGGTAGATGATAGATTTCTTTAAATTGTATAAAGTAAAGTCAAAGCTCAAAAGTCTGTGTTCGTAACTTTATTCCGCTTTTTGTTGACATTGAATTAATTCAATTCACTCCTTACTATTGCGGATACTCCGTAGTATTGCGAATAATGAAAACTAAAAATTGCTTAAAAGCATGAGTACAGTTCTTTAGAAACTAATATCTTATTTCTTGAAATGGTTAAATTGCTCTATCTTTTTCATTTTCTAACAGACCTGGTTTAGTAACCGTCGCCAAAAGTGGAGAAGACAACAGAAGAAAAAAATTGCGGGTCCCTTTGGTCAGCCCTCAGTTCTTCCTCGATTGTCTCTTATTAAGCGAACCTCTCAGAGCACTGCCAGCCTCCAATGTTACTCACAGTGCCCTATACAACAACCAGAGCAATCTCAGCCTCCATCTTCCGCTCTGCACCAGGCTACAGTTCCGTTCGCTCCATCGCTACAGACTTCCCAGTCCTTTGTTGCTTGTAACCAGACGTATCCGCAGGAATACCAACCACAGCCGAAGTATTCGCAACGACCCTTCTCCCCGCAGTACTATGCCGTGCCTAATCTACCTGCTGTTGCAGAAACCATATCGCCTCCTTACCTGCCATTTTCTCACTTGATGCAGAGAATCCCACAGCGGTATCCAAATGCCTATCTCCCTCAGTTTCATTCCAAAGATTCAGAGCCTTCCCAAACTACTTGCCAACCGATGGACGCGTTTCATGCCTCCAAAGCAGAGTCTACCCGTCTGGCAGATGAATTCCCGTTCTCATACTCCATCGCCAAAGAAATGCCGCATATCTTCGGTAACATGGAAGACGATGAAGTCCTGGACCATCCACTCACTCCCTCTTTTGAGTGTTCATCAGACCTTGCTCCATCAAGAGAATTTGTAACGCACGAGTCATGCCAGTTCGGTTTTACCACAACTGATTTCAGCGACTGTGTTTTGCCTGAGCAGAGTGAAATTTCGCGGAACAGGCCGCACTCCTGCTGCTTTGGAGGGAACAGTGTGCAGTCTCATCCCCTTATAAAAGAACCGTCTTACGGCCTCATGTCAGAGGGAAGAAGTTTGAGGTTTTACAGACACGATTGAGCGAGCTGAAAGGACATAATTTCTCACGAGGCAGTCGCTATTTTTGACTTTGAGGCAATATTTTATTATGAGCGGCTTTTTGTTTTGGCATTGCATCGTCAGATCTCCTATTTCGAAGTTTTCCCTTTTATTTGCCATCAGGGCATGCAAAGGTTCCTTGTAATTTGTTAACTTACATTGTTGATTAAATATAGTTTACTGAACAGATGTGCCTTTTGATTTGCGTGTAAAAGAAGAACGGGTAACGAGTATGACAAGACAAACAATTAAGAAGAAAAATGAAAATTTTTGGCATTTTTGCAAAAGGATTCTTGAATATTTTTATTGTAATCGTCGACATCGCGAGTGTTAAGTCTAAGGAAAGAGATAACGGTAGTTTAAGAGCACAGTCGACCGAGTGCAAGCTGAAAAAAGACTGGTTAGAGGTCAATAACGACTAGGCATTCCACGCGAAATTTGATAATAGCCTGGGACTTAGCGCGTGTTGTGTTGGAACTCGCCATGTGACTAAACTTCGCCGTAAATATAGTTTACACACAGGAATTACATCTGATCTTGACACAGTCAGCAAAATCACTCGCAGTAATATCAGAATAATTATGCCGAGAAAAGCGAGATCACTTTCGAAGAGGAAGACCATGTAATCTGTATCATTATGTCTTTCGGATCAAAATGGCGGGATTTTCGATCTTAAAAACTCTGCACGTTGAGAATTCGTTGCGTTAAACGGTCTATTTGTTTTGGCTATGGCTGCATTGGATAGCACCTCTGAACTCAGTAACCTTTTGGATACTTGGCGAAAGGAAGATCAGGATAATGTATCACCTGTTAAAACTCTACAAAGGTAGTAGTGTTTTTTTCTTTATTTGAAAAAGAAAATAACGATGATAATAACCGCTGAAAGCTTTCAAGTAGCTGCCTCGTTGCAATTGGTTTCATTCGTTAAGATGCATTGAAATAAATATTATGTATTTCACAGTGACAAACTTTCTTAGTTTTAAGACCGTTTCTCCAGTTCATCTTGCATGTCAACAGCTACCTTCTACCTAGCGAGGCATATGGTGGTCTGCCTGTGATAAAACCGTTAGGTTAGCATGTGGCTGTAATTAGACACCGAAAAAAATTCCTTTTCCTCTCTCAGAATGTATAAAACATAGCATAGAAAGGTAGAAAATAAATGGGAAAGACTATGGACGAATGATTTGTGTGTTAGATTCTGGAGGTGAGTTTTTAGTTTCAAGCCTTGGCCGTGATGATAATTGTGAGATACTCACTCAGTGTGTATGACTACTTACTGGAACTGTAAGATCAATAAAATTGTTCATGTTGGGCTCTACAAAAAATGAACAAACAATCTGGCAAAAAGTAGATTCAAAAGTGTTTTTACGTTTTAAAATCACTCTTGTAGGATAGCAGAGCTTGTGGAACGTGAGAATGAGGCATATCATAAACTAGATCCAGATCCTTTTGATGATCGGCATCCAGGTAAAAGTGCAAAGCTACCTTTTCACGTTACACACTATTTATGTTTTATACGTTATAATATCTATTACAAATACATTAGGTGATGTAATGTTAGGTATTCTTATCAGATACTAGGAAGGATAGCTACAGACATAAAGGGGGTAAGTTTCTTTGAAAAAACTTTGATGCTGCATCAGTGGGGGAGTTTAACAAGATAATTTGGTTTTATTAACTGAGTTGATAATGTTAATTGGCCACCGTAAAGAGTTTCAGAACATTTCAAGCATTAGCCCTTTGTCAGCGTGTTTGTTGTGTAAACCTCTTCCATTAACTGCAAGCCAATAAGAAACAATATGTATATTGAAGAGAACTAAGGCTTGCCAATAATGAAACAGGTCCAAGACACACTCTGCATGAAAAAGAACGATAACACATGACAAACAGCAGTAATTCAAACTTTCATGGATGAGAAGTGTTGTTCTTGCTTCTTATTCAATGTCAATTCTTCTTTTTGTTCCCAGTGGAATCTTTACTAGACTTACTGTGTTAAAGAGGCACAATACTTATCTACTTACTTGAGTCACAAGAAAACACTAGAACTTAGATGAGGCTTGGTGTGAGAAGTGCCCATGTCACAGTGATGGCCTCATGTGGTCAAACTGATATAGCTTGGCTGTGAATGAAATTAATTACTTTATTATAAATTTTTCTCAGTTAGTACATGCACAATGATTGGTCAATTTAGTGGGTTGTATTTCAATGAACAGCCTGAAAAATTTTAAACTTTGGCTTTAATTAGAATCTTCTCCTTTTATTGGACCCTGAGATATTAAAAATCTTATGAGCCTTATTTTCTCAGTCCATACTCTTAAGTGACAGTTAAGTTAACCTCTTTTTTTTTTTTGGCTCAGATGTATGTCCTAAGGAAAAAAAACTTAGTCTGTAATTTTAACAGTGCAGATCTCGCACTCAGTCAGTAAGAGGTCTTGATTGTATTAAATTATTCAAAATAAAATCAGCTCTTGTTTTCTCCATCGTGAACATTTCAGGTAGAGCTGACCCAGACTGTGCATTAGGCCATCTTTTGAAGACACTGTTCAGAAATGATGAATTTATGGACAAACTAGTGAACTCCTATATCATGAGCACTGTGGAACAGTTTAATCTGAACTGCACTGCAGCCAGAGTTTTGTTAAATGCCATGCCTGGGCTGGAAAGTGCTGCAGTTTTTCAGGATATGGTAAGTTTAGAAAGCTATTCTTAATCCTTTAACTCCTAAGATCTGATTGTTAATTCTCTGCTCTAGCTGCAACACATTTCCTTGTGAATTAGTTATGAGAATTTGGTGTTAAATCAAGATGACAACTTCTACCTGATAAGTCTGAGTATTCTCATTACCTTTGGCTGGATAATGTATGGATATTATGGGGAGAAGTTATGTGTTAATCACTTCTCGGAGTTAAAGGGTTTAATTTAGTAATCTTAAGATGTGACTTTCTTTCTTCAGCTTGAGTTCTATGTTCAGATCAATGTGTCCAGTTTCTGTGGCATGGCACCCCTTGTCCTTTCCAGAAAATATACTCAGAATTAACTCATACAATTGCTATTTCATCAAATTATAGATAAAAAACATGAATTTCATGTAGTTATATCATGAAAAACAGAAAAGGAAAAGAGATCTTATTAGTTGCTCTCAGTCACCTCACTTTAGTGCAAAAAAACTTTAAAAAAATGCAAACTTTTCAGATCCACTTTCATTGTTCCTTAATTCATAACTACATATTTCTTAAATAGAACAAGAGAGATTTAAAGGTTTAAGCTCACTAAAGAAATAGAGAAAAATGTTTTTTGTCTTGTCACAAGCGTGTGACAAAGAAAAGATTCTGAGTCCCCATGTTGAATTGAACCTTATACCTTCAGATTCTGGGGTCCAATGCTCTACCACTGAGCCACAACAAATAAGATTTCTTTTCCTTTTCTTTTTTCTTTGTCCCACACTTGTGAAAAGACAAAAAACATCTTTCTCTACATATTTCCTATCCATAAATTTGATGTCAATCATGTCCATGTAGGAAGCAATGCTTAATCGTTTATGCAAGTGGGCCAGAGAAGCCTCAGAACCCTTGAGATCATATGCTACAGGTATTTATAGCATAGTTTACTGGTCTTATTTTTCACAGTACTTCAGGCTTTGAACATTTTGGTCGCCATACCAAAAACAAAAGGAAAAAAAAAAGAAAATTGAATTGACTAAATATTTAGCATTTAGTGCTCTCCTTGGGAAAATTAGATTTACCTAATTCCTGTACAGCTTCTGAGTTTCTGAACTTACTCAATTTTGTTTACACCTTTATAAACTGGGTGCAAGTAGAAGGGTGTTTTAGTTTGGTGATCCAAGGTTATTTACATTAGTTTAACCCTTGAGAGTGACTAGCATCTAATTTCTTCTTTCAATATCAACCCTGAATCAAACATTAAGATTGCAAGAAAAAAGGAAATGATAAGCAACTGAAGAACCTCCTGATTGTTAAACAAATTCTCCTTGTCAGTGCATTAGAAAATGTATAGAGAACAGTATGGAGAATATGCATACTGATGTTAGGATGTGAAGAGTTGAGATATAGATAGTCATGGTTTGATTGAGGATTCTAATATTCCTTTTTGTTTGTTTTTTATGTGTATTGCTGCATTTGCATTTTTAATTTATTTTTTAATTTTTAGGTATCAGGTATTACTTCAAATGATAATTATTATTTCTAAACAGGTCTTTTAGCATTTGCCATGGAGAGCCAGGATATTGCTGCAGTATTCAGAGAAGAAAACTCCACCTTGGTAAGTCAGTATAGCAATAATGATTTTAGATATATGAAATTCATATAGTTGCACTGTGGTGAAGAAATAAGTATAAGAGATCCTCACAGCCAAGAACACTACTGAACTAGTAGTTGAAATAAGACCTGAAAAAAATGTTCAGGCCCGTATGGGATTTAAACCCATGTCCTCTGTGATAACAGTGCAGCGCTCTACCAGCTGAGCTAACAAGCCAACAGGGAGCTGGTCAATATGTTGGATATAGCAATTTTTAAGAGTGACCACTAAGGTTACAAGAATAAAGGAAATGATCACCTGTAAAAGAATCTAAATTCTCCTTGTCAGCACCTTAAGAAATGCAAGAGAACAGTATGAAGAATATGAGTATTGATGTTAGGGTGCTGAGGGTTTTTGTTTTTAGCTTTGTGGTTAACAGCATTTGTATTTCAAACGTCTGAGTGCAAAGTTGGCTTTTCACATCTCAGGAATTGTTTATTGTCAGTCATTGCATTTTTTGTTTGAAAAACTCTTGTAAACTATAAGCTGAGGATTAAATGTTGAATTTCACATGTTTAGGTTCCCTCTATGCTGCGACGGCTGCACATTTTAAAGGACTTGTCAGACCTTACACAGCCCGCTGTGACAGACCTGTCAAACAGGATTATCCTGAAAGCAAAGACAAACAGGAACAAGAGCGAAAACAGTAACAGCGTGAGTAACAAGATAAAGAAAGTGAATCTTGCTGAGCCAGGACCATCATGCTCTGTGCCACAGAATGGCGAATTATCCGGTTTGTGTAATGGAGAAGTGGAAGAAGTGAATAGCTACAATGGAAAGGGTTAGTTCACTTTTGAGTATTGTAACTCAGATTGTCCCTCTGTTAGTGAGTTCAATCTCCTAGCAACTTTAAGTTGATTTAACTGTCTTTTCAAACTGAGTGGTATGACTTGTTTGTAACTTGAAGGCTCAATTATTCGCCTTTGGGTTTTCACTTTGGCAGACAAGGCAGTGCTTTCAATAAGACCCTGGCACCAGTAGGAGCTCCTGTGGGTATTCTGTAGTGAATTGCCAGGTATACGCTGGGAGCTTTCATGCAAACGCAACGATGTGAGACCTAAAACACATCGAGATCTTGTAGAGTTCTTTCTGTCTACTTTTGCCTTTATAAATAAGTTTTGATAAATGTTTGATATTTAATCTTATCATATATTTCAGCATAAATTTCCAGCCAAAAAAAAAAGAAAGATTTTGAGTTTCCAACAACAAACTGACTCAAATTTTGGTAAACAGTAACCATATGTCGTTTCAGAGGACTTTTTGTGTGAAACACAAGGAGGAGGCTTGTCTGTTAACAAATGGAAGATTTTGATAATAAAATGATCAGTTAAACGATTGTTATCAAGGACTAAAATGTTTAATGATCATCTATGGAAGTTTGACACCAAAAAATTTGTTTGAAGGGGGGGAGGGGGGGGATAAGGGGAGGAGGAAGTATGCCAAGTAGGTTTTCCCTGCACAAGTTAACTCAGTTTCCTTAAAAATTGTAAATATTTTCCTTTTGTTTCAGGTAAAAGTTGTCTACAAGCAAAACATCCATTGCTAGTTAAAACAAGCAAGGGTTTCCGTTCCACTGGAAATGTAATTTGTGCACCTAAGGGAGGGTACCACATAGTCCCTATGTCCTTTTCCCTCTCCCCCCTGACTCTTGGCATGCAGCAGAGACTAATTCTACAGTATCTGACTCCCTTGGGGGAATATCAGGAGGTATGTGCTGTAATTAGGCACTTGAGCATTTAATGATATATGAAGAACAGAGAGAGTCTCTCCACTGAAGTATGTGGGAAGCTTGTGGGAAAAAGGGCTCTGAATCAAGGATAAATTGGAAATGTCACACAACTTGGAAATTTGAGTTTGGACCGTTTTAACTAGTCGTGTGCGAGCAAGAATTATTTTTTGGAGGAAGGGACATAAATTGGCCTTGGTCAGAAGATAACACACTCGGATCAAGAATTCTTGATCATCTGATGCGCTTTAACTGAACGTACGCAAGCAAGAAATACTTTTTGGATGAAGGGACATAAATTGGCCTTGGTCAGACGATAATGCACTCGGATCAAGGATTTTTGATCATGTGAGGCGTTTTAACTAATTGGCGCGAGCAAGAAATATTTGTTGGATGAAGGGACATGCATTGGCCTTGGTCAAAAGTAAATACACTCAGTTCTGAATGAAGAGGTTCTACTTGAGCCGTAGCAAATTTTATCAGTTGCTATGGCAACAAAACAGTCGTAGCTGAGCTTGGAGCATTGCTTGGCCATTGATTTATCTTGACACATTTTTCTTTGAACATTTCAACTCAGCTGTTGCCGACAGTGTTTGAATCGAAAGCCCTGGATCTTGTCATGCACTACATTACATTTAAAGGCCAGGTGGACCTACAACTTGTCTTTGAAGCCCTCAAGGTAGGAAGGAGGCAGTAACGTCATGCTTTGTGTTGTACGTCTAGAATTTCATGCAGTTACGGTTGGTTTTCACCCTCGCCGGTGTACTTACAAAAAGCGTAAAGCGATATGATCCTTTGAAAATCAAACCGTTAGAATCAGAAGCAAAATACTGATGCCACTTATGACTCCTTTGCTAATGATATGTGAAAAATAAATTGCTGGAGTTTTCAGCCATCGGTTAGCTCAGCTTTGATTCCGAAAATCGAGTTTTCACTGGATCATAAGCGTTGGAGTTCTTAGCGGAATCGGAAGAAAAGAAATTGTTCGGAATATTCCGACTCCGATTTCGTCAAGCTTTTGGCTCCACTTACGACTCCAACTCTCGATTTTCTCTGGGTCGCTGGCACTCTTACAACTAATGAACAATTCGACTCCAATTTGTCTTTTGTGTAAACGAACCTTTAGACACTCTACCACATTCATCTCTCTTGAAAAACACTACTTTAACTCTTCAACTCCCAGATCAAATTTGTAATTCTCCTTACTGTCAACCATAGAATTCTTATAAAGTTAGTTCGGATAACTTAGTATTGGATCAGCTTTCTTTACTTATCTGGTTGATATTGTATTGATATTGTAAGGAGAAATTCTGTCTTGGTCACTCGTGAAGTTAAAGGTTAAGGCAATAATGCATTGTACCGACTGGGATCTGACAAAAAAGCCTCAGAATTTAAAAGCTATTTCCTTTTATTGTCGTTTTAGTATTTGGCATCCCTTCTTTGTCATAAAAAGTTTGCCACAGAATTTGTGACTCATAACGGTGTCCAGCGGTTACTAGAAGTGCCACGCCCATCTGTGGCTGCTACAGGATGTTCTATGTGTCTGTATTATCTCGCTTACAATGAGGACGCCATGGAGAGGGTAAGACATTTTTCCAATTTAAAAAATGTTTGAAGTTTTCTGATTTGTAGTTGTAAGAAATGCATTATTTAGTGCAGATTTAACTACCAATGATCGGTGAGTTATGAGCAGACCAGTATTTTCTAAAAGAAAGAGGTAACGAGTATCATTCCGTTAAACATGAAACAACAATGAATTGAATAACACATATCTGCTTATTTTTCATGAATCTCCCTCCCCCCCCCCCCCCTCCCCCCCCCCCAAAAAAAAGCTTATTTATGTCTAGCATATAACCCACAGATAGAGAGATAAAAAGGAATTAAAGAAAAACTGGTGAAATGGATAAACAGAATTGCAGACGAGGAGATAGAAAAAGATGAAGATAAGAAACATAGAAATAATCACTCAAAAAATGTTATCTTACAAAACTACTCCTAATTCCACACAAAAAAAAACTTCGAGTAATTAAATTCTTTGTGCTCTTTTTTCTACATGGGCCAGAGGATTATGAAATTAACAAACAGAAAATGTCGACGGAACCTCCGTAACTGTTTCAAATAACTTGTTTCAGGTGTCCCTCCTACCAAACCCTGTGCTGAGTGACCTGGTCAAGTATGCATTGTGGCTTCTAGAATGTTCTCACGACTCTGGCAGGTGTCACGCAACTCTCTTTTTCTCGCTCACGTGTTCATTTCGAGCAGTGCTGGAATTGTTCGACAGTAATGATGGTCTGCGGAAGCTTGTGAACCAGGTAATTAATCAGTTTTATTTATTAATTACACGACACGGTTTGGACCCCAGAGAAACGTGGATCGTGTAGTTCAATCGCCTGGAGTAGGATCACACCACGAGGTCTATTTGTTCTGTGACCTTTCCGTTCTCGTAGGAGTAGCAATTTCTCTTAATAACACTCATTCGAAATATTTTGCAATACGTAAAGAAATAAAAGAACGACTAAGGTAAATAATGATAATTTAATTAATAAAATAGTGGATAACGTTGAAGGCCCATTCTGATTGGTTACTCAAACTCCGAATATCCGTTACTGTTCACCTCCAAGAAACTCGCGCGTGATTTGCGCACGGAAATATTGCAATCATCGCGGGAATAAATGAGTTAAAATCATCCCTTTTTGCTATGTTATCTTACTGTTTAAATATATACTAAAACAACTATTCACCTCAGTGCCGATGGCTGGCGGTGGATATTCACCTCGCGGCTTCGAGACTCAGTGAATATCCACCACAAGCCAGCCACCTCCACTTCAATAAATCACGGTTTGTTACTTTTGAAACGTAGTTTAGAGACATGCTGACCGCTATGAATTAACAAGTATTTTTAGTGCACGCCGTGTTTGCATTTTCCAGACTGCGCAGTCTCGTTTAAATTTTTCAAGCCATTTTACGGTCCTATTCCACTTGCGTTTCCATCTTGAAAACAACGAATATTACTGGCTGCAAACCATTGTAAAAGAATCTTTTTTTGTTTAACCTTGTCTGGCAGCTAAGTACGCTTTCAATCCTTCGTCCCGACGAGGCAGAACTACTGAGTGATGATGAGGTGTTTGGCAGCCGGCAGACAGCAAAACACACTTGCATGGCTTTACGGAGATATTTTGATGCCCATCTTCACATCAGGGCAGATGCGCTGAGGAGATCTATTGCAAGGAACGAGGGTGGAACACCACCAGTTCCAGTTCCAGCGTATAAGGTGAATTTCCAAGCTTACTTTCTAATTCTAGGAGAAAATTTGTATATCTTTAGATGGGCAAATTCAGTATGTTATGTTATGTAAAAGGACTACGCCTGCTCGGCTGTTTTAGTTTAGAGAGGTTGGAAGTTAACTTAAACCTGGCAAAGGTTTTGGCAGTATTCTGCTTAACATTTAATCCCATCTTTGTAAATTTTCTACTTTTACCACGAAAGTTTATGAACCTCGCTTAACAAACACCTCAAATCGTCTTAAATATTTACGCAGAAGATACTGTTTTTGTCTGTTTGTCTGTCTGCTTGGTTTTGTCTGTTTGTTGTTTTTTCCGCAGTTTTGTCTTTGGTAGCCAAGCATCATCTTGTTCAACTGATATGATGAGCAACTGTTCTCTTTCAGGCTGCATCCCTGTCTCACAGCAGTGTAATGGAGAACTGTCAGTTGATGTTAGAGTATGCTCCAACAACACTGCGTTGGGAGCCTGTTGAGGTAATAATGAGAAATAACGCAAAAGAAAAAAAAAGCGTCTCATGGTCGTGGTTGATTATTTCGCAGAGGCGTATCTTGGTTTATTAAGTGGAGGGCACATAGTAGCATTGAACTCCTATGTAGAGTGATATAGTATTTTTCACAGGGACATGATACAATGTCCAGCTTCAAACTCGTAGCTTATGAAACCCCTCGATGGACACCATAACACCTACTTCCATTGCTTTGTTGTTGTTAGTCGTTATTCTCTTCGGTTTTATTATTATTATTATTATTATTATTATTATTACCAGTGTTATTATTATTGTCATCATCATCATAATTGTTATTACAATTATTATATTCATAAGTTTCCTAGTTTACATATACAGTTCGCTCTCAGGAATAGAGTGGAGAAGTAATTTCATTCATTGTGTGTTTGTTCGTTTCTGGTTTGTTTTGTTTTTGTTTTTATTTTGTCATTTTATTCACCAGTGTTCATAAGCATAGACACACCTTGCAATTTACCTATAACTAGAATAAACTGTCTTTTGTCTGAGGTCTTTACGTTTCTCGTTTTTATTAGGGATTTGTGGCAAACCACAACGGCCTGAAACGAGGACGCGGCCAAACAAAAGATCTAATTGCTTAGCATGTGCGTTTAGAACTTTGTACATCTCCGTAGATGCTCTCTGCAAAACAAAAACGTGAAATCACCCAACGTTGCGTTGAACGGAAACAACGATTGCAAATTAGTAAAACTTTACATTTGGAACTCAACCTGCTTACATATGTTATGCTGAAGTTGTGGCCCGTAAGAGACGCATAAACACATCCAGCCACACGCGAAATTCTAACCAAAAGTAAAAATTCATCATTTCAGTCGACGTCTTCCTCGACGTTGCCTTCCTGACTGCTCAAGTTCGCTACAATGTAACATGTTTTCTTTTCTCCTAAAGATGATGAACAGACTTCAAGGCTTCACCCTGCTGCTTCAGTTGATCTCCCTATCGTCAGACTGGGGAGGACCAGTAATAGGTAAGTCATTGGTTTTGCTATCCTTTCTCCAGAGTGTGTACGAGTCCAGGAAAATCAGGAAAGGTCTGCTTGTAGGACTGTGTTACTGGACTTTGAAATTCTCGGAACTCGTTTCAACTCAAGAAATTGAAGTTTTTGATAATTCATTTAGCAGAACATTAGATGTAATGATTTCTACTGCCTTCAAAAAGGTACAAAGAAGCTTTTTAGTATTGTCGACTTAAGATATTACAATTTGTCTTGCTCCATTCAAGAGCGGACGCCATCCGATTAGCAGCCGAAGGACCCGCCTGCTTTAGAGATGCTGTTTGTGTTGACAGTCGGTCCTAAGGCTCAGATGGCGCTGTGTGAAGAAGTGCAACTTCCGTCAGGAGAAACAACAGAAAGGAATGAGGTATGATCTACGGGAAGAGACTTAATTTAGACGTGAAGACTCGAAAAATTCCCATCAAACGTCCTTCGTGATCATCGAGGAAGAAGAAATTCTTAGTCACTTTATTTAATGACCCGTGAAAAAAAATTTTGATGAGCAAGAGACCAGAAGGCTTATATACTCTCTATTTTTAGTCATATTTGAGAAAATCTTTTTTTTCTAGGCTTCTGCTGCGTTGCGATGAAGGGAGTTTACTGTCAATGACTCTGAGGTACAGAGAACGCCGCTCTCCACGTCATTTGTAACTGTTTGTGTGCGGTCCTCGAGTCAGGGTAAGTGGTTGTGCGCGTTTCGATTGAGTTCCCTTCCTCCCGCATGGAGTTTCTAGAAATTTCTCGCGACAGGAAAAAAAACAACAAACAACAAAAAAACAAACAAGCAAAAACCAAATAGGAAACAGAGTTACAGGCGTAGTGTGTGGTAGAGCAGGCGAAAATTGTCTTCATTTTGTAACTGACTTGGTAATGACAAAGGTCGCTGTAAAGTTGAGTCCAAGATCGGAGTCAACACAATAATCTTTATTTACCTCTCCACGGTTCCTCAACCCCCTCCTCACTACCCTCTACATCCCCTCCCTCAACGCTGCTCTGCCGTCCAGTCTTAGGCTGATTAAACGAAAAATTCCTGTTTTTCAAAAAAAACAATTCATGAAAGGAATTGCTACTCAAACGTTAGGAATATTTGTTGAATTTAAAGTACTTAGTGTTTAAGGTGTTAAGCCTACCAGGCCGAGTGGGCGGTTGTTCTCTTTTTCCAGTTTCCCCAGGGGGGTTTTTTTTTGTTTTTTTTTCCCGGGTTGGGGTTTTAACTGCGGTACAGGTCTGATTTTCTCCAGTTTTTGTTTTTTCAAATGCTTAAGTAGTGTTTGGCGTCACCGCGGGAATGATAGTTAGACTTTTGTCTTCATTGTTTGCAGATATAGCGGAGCTGTTGCAAAATTTCAGTCGAAATCCAGAGCCGGCATTTCAAAAGCAGCGACGACCATCTTATCCAAGATGTGGGGATGTGTCAGGGCCAGTAATGGCATCAGGGTCTGCTCTCCTTACTGATGGTGCTGAAAACGCCATTGGTTGATGCATGACTTGTATTCTGTAGCTCTGGCTTGTAAAAGCGTTTATGTGGTTTATCGAGGAGCGACAAGATGAGACAAGTCATTGGGAAAACTACAGTGTTTAACAGCGGCCAGTTACAAAGTGAGTAGCGCACTGCGCCAGTGCTTTCTTCACACTTGTCCAACCATGTATGATTATACAACTGGGCGTGCCCGTGGGCAAGATGAAGCGAGTCCTGTGTTCTGCTAGATACCTGAGTTCTCATCCAGCTTGGGGGATCACGCTTTTATCTCGCGCAAGATAAAAGTTGCGTTGCGAAGACTTACAAAGTTTGTAATGTTTAGACAACGGCGGCAACGACGTCGTACAAGCGATAGAGGACGGTCAAACCACTTTTTCCACGTAAAACGAGCCACTCACCATCCAGGTGGCTTTCCTTTTCAGCGCTCACAGCAAACCAAGTCATTCTTGATTCTTATAATAAGCAGAATAATTTTGCTATGTAGTAATTCCTTCATTGAACAACTTAATCAGTCAAGAGCTTTTGTCTAGTTCAAGACTCTTCGTCTCAGTTCACAAAAGCGCCAAAAAGAGCTCGCCAAATATCCAGCTATCTTGACGTATTTACAGCCATGTTGACCTTCTAAAAAAACATCATTTCATTTCTTTCGTTTACGTTGACTCAATGTCGTTTGTCTTGAATTTGTTGACAGTTTTGATGCGAGAGCCGATCATTGAGGATAATGCTTCTGACCACGCCCTTTTCTGCAAATATGCTGCCGAGCTACTTGAAAGAGTCACTGGTAAATCCCTGGCTACGTCCACTGCAGTCCCGTCCCTGTCTAGAATAAACAGGTATGAATTTGAAATTGACACAAGCTGTCGTCTCACACAGGGGAGGCGGAGACCTTCAACAGCGTCTTTACTCGACAGTTTTACAGCTCATTAACTTTCGTTTGAACGGCAAACGTACGGAAAAGTCTAATTTCGATATTAAAGTTTTGCTAAATAATGAACAATCGATGATTTGATTTGAAGAATTTATCAGAATCTACTTCTTTGTATTTCTTGTTTAAAAATGGATGGTCATCGAAACTGCCTTCAGGCTTTCTCTGTTTTTCAGAGGAGGGGAGGAGGGACATCCTCAGTTTCCCTGCCATCCCCTCCAAAAGAAAACATTTGATCGTAGGTAAGATGGTCACACTATCGGGTTTCATCTAAATACTTTTAAGTTAAGAGGAAATTAAGAAATTAATGCTTTCTAGAGCATCATTAGAACAGCCCAGTAAGAAATCATAACAGTTTTAGAGTTTAGAGTTTAAAAATCAAGAGCTTTTATTTGGTGATATTTTCTTTATTTCGTGATCCTAATGTTTGATTCAAGGAGTGATTAAGTAGAGAAATTAGACGCTGGTCCTGTAAGCCCAAACGGTTTTTGAACCTCTTGTTTGTGTCGTTTACATTTGGCTGATTCGTAGTCACAACCCAAGGTTTGTTGTGGAGCGTCGAGGCAGCTAAAGGAAATTATGATTTTGTGTTTCCTATTTTTTTTTTTTTTTTTTTTTTTTTTTTTTTCTACCCGTAAGAATTATCCTTACTATAGTTTAAAAAAAAAGTAGTGGCTTTTATGAGGTCATGTAAACGTAGTACCTAAGTTTTTACTTTTTCTCCTCAGCCCGATGGCAAGTCTGTTTTACTTGGAACACAAATAGGCCAGTTGAAGGAATACAACTTAATAACTGGACAGGTACAAAACTCAATTTACACCTTTTGATTTCAAGCCAAACGCCAAATTTTTCTTGAAATAGCTATATGTGTATGAATCAGTCGTTGATTGTGACAATTTTAAGTTGTCTGTATCATACCTATCAAAACAACCAATCAGAATTTTTTTTTTTTTTCACGTTGTTTTTCTTTTTTGGATTTAAACCGTTCAGTGCATGGTTTTCATTTTTTTGATTTTACGTATTTATTTTCAAAAAATGATCTTTTGCAGGAAGAGGCGACTTATCTCTGTAGCGCAGACAGAGCAATTTCCATGTGCCAATGTTTGAACTTGAAAACCTTTGATTCGTACCACTAGTGCATCTGATAGGCACGTCCTTGTTTGTGTCTCTTTTGTTTTATTTGTATCTCACCTTTAACAAACTACAATGTTTGTCGCAGAAAGAAACAAAAACACACACATACTTCACTATGTTTTACCATTAATTTTTATTGACTTGAGGATCGCTGAAAAATACAAAAAAAAAGTTTTACACATTTTCTTTCAGAGCTACACGACTTTTACAGAAGACACTTAGACAAATTAATTTCATAGATTACAGGAGACGAGCAATGAATGATTCCAACTTAATTCACCTGCGGCAATGACGCCTCAAGATCAAAACAAGCAAAATGGGAAATAATTTTGGTGTATGTCATGGCTTGTATCCTATAATCGGATTGGTGTTAATAACACGGTGACAGTAGGCGAACTGTAATATTTTTCGTCGTTACATTATCTCTCTATTTGATAAAAAATGTTATTTACTTTAATAATTTTTTTTTTTCTTTGGCTCAGACATCCATTTAGCGAAGACACCTGGGTAAAGTTTAGTAATTTATCAGAAGACAGAATTATTGGCACACACGACGCTACTGCGCATGTGAGTTCAAGACATTTGATGCATTTTCACTTCTAAATACATCACGATCAGCCTTAGTTTGACAAATTGTCGCTGTTCATCTAGAACATTTACAAAAGGAAAAATAGATCAGCGAAATTGCTACTGCGTGAACACGGGATAGCAAGGAAGATAGAATCACCAATTTCGCCCAAGTTTGTACACGATCATTTTTTGTCTCGAATACATGGACTTTTAAGAAGTATTTTTTAGCTCAGACTTCATGGCCAAGATCATCATTTTTTTTCTGCGCCTCAGTTTACTTGTTCTGAGGCCTCTTGGCTGTGTTTGAAATTTTTTAATTTGCTATTTTGATATGCTTCAGAAACAACTTTGGTTTTTCTTTCAGTCACTCAGTTGAAATACGCCTTTTGAAACATTTAGTCAAACTTTAAGGCGCCGAACTCGAGATTTTTATCGGTAGATCGTTGATAAATTGGAGGCAAAGCCTTGTGATTACCTTAGTAAAGGTTGACCAATGTTTTTTTTTTGATTCAGTTTTTTTTTTTTTTTTTTTTTTTTTTTGTCGTTTATTGCTTGTGGTACTTCTCTGCCAAAACCCCTTTTTTTTTCTCGATAACTGCGAGCATTAGAATGCAGTTAGAGTGTGATGATATTATTCACTATTATATTCAACCATCAGATTTACGACACTGCGACAGGTCAGCGGGTACTAACTCTGCACGATTCCAACAACACTAACAACTACTCAAAGAACCTCGCCTCCTTCAATCCCACGGACGACCTGGTACTGAACGACGGTGTATTATGGGATGTCAAAGGCAAACGGGTTATACACAAGTTTGACAAGTTTAACAACTTTGTCAGCGCGTTTTTCATCCCTCCGGGCTGGAGATTATCATCAATTCAGAGATTGTATCCTTTTTTTTTTTTTTGTTTTTAAAGAACGAGCCAATGCTAGACTGTAAAGCAGTGAGTCCAGATTCGCGAAAAAAACGGAACACAACGTCGGCCTTTCACGGATCTCGAAAAAAAAATCACTCTACCTCCTTCTTCTTACTTTGACAGTGAATTAGGAGAGAGATAGATATCAAGGACTATTATTTCATAAGAAAAGTTTATTGTTTCCTCATCTTGAGCGTTTTCGGGAACTAATACACAGTCACCTGACTGATCCACTGAGCATAAACTTGTCTGAATATCCTTGGTGATTTGCTGGCCAATTTACATCATCAACCTAGTCGATAAAACCAAACTATCTGGTTATTTCCCCGCCCTCACAACTGACGAAGCACTGCTGTTTCTTGTGACACTAACCCCTTAGAATGTCCAAAGCAACTCATTTCAAATAAACAGTGTGCCTTTTGCTTTGCCAATATCTGACGCTAAAAACAGTGGGATCTTCGCTCTTTCCATTTACTGGACACGTGTCCTTCACTAGATCAATGTCACGTGATCTTCAATAACAGTGGTGACGTCATGTATGGGGGTAATTTTATGTTTACTTGTTTACACACTCTCAAATTTGTTGATACTTTATTAATTTTTCACGAAGGAAACCAGACCGACATTGAGGTTTTAGTGCGCCCAAGTCGTGAGCTTTTAGTTGCGATCTATATGTCATCTCGATATTCAAATTCAAATTGAGAGCACAGAATACTCACCCGGGATTATGGTTCCATAGGTTTTTAGCAGTTTATAGACATCCAAAATTGCGTAAGGAAATTTTTCAACTTTTCATCAATTATTTAGCAACTTTTGCGGTGTTTGGAAAAGTGAAAGAGCTCTAGCTCTTTTATTCCACTCATAACCCTAAAACTTCCGGCTCCAGTCTTTCGAAGGTTGGATAGCGCTATCCACTGGAAACTCTATCCGTCGGATAGCGTTATCCGCCCTTTACATAACTGGGCCCTCAGGGAAAAGTTCCTCAGAGCCTCTGATATCTCAAAAAAAAAAAAAAAAAAAAAATGAATTCTGGACTGAAGGGAGCGGTATTTGTTCTTCCGTATTTTATAGTAAAACATCTTTCGGATCCTTTGGAAATACCGCTAGCTTCCAGGCTCCTTGGACCGTACGAGACCTCGTTCAGGACCTTTGACGCAACAGATTATCAACCAATAGGTGAGCAGGAGGGCTTGCTACAAATTTTAATAGAAATTTTTTTTTTGGCGCTCGTTATCAGTTAATTTGAAATATCTTGACGTTTACGAAATGAGTGAGAAAATGATGTTGGAAATTTCAATTGCTTTCAAACAGCTACAATCGACGTTAAGAAGACAATATTTGATTTGTGTACCGATATAACTGACAGCTTTGTAGCCGTTATTGAGGTAAGCTTAAAAATCGGAAACCTCTGCCTTGTTTTGTTTTCCTCCCTTCCATCCTTCTTCTTTCATTCCCATCCTCTTCCTCTCCCCGCTCCTGCTTAACTTCCTCTCTTCTTTTTTTTTCTCCCTCTTCTCCGACACTTCTTCAGAGGTAAGAGGATTCTTGTGATTTCTATGAAACATTAAATTCAATTTATCTTGATCGTAAGACCTGAGCCGATTGGTGCGGTTTAGCTCTACTTGTCAATCACTAGCCAAACTGCTTCATGATTATCTTGCGGGAAAAACAAAAGAGGGTGAACTCTTTCGAAGGCGTAGTTGACAATTCCGATTTCATTCACGAGGAAGCTGCCTAGAAAACCGAATTTTTTAGAGCAGGAAGCGGCTGTAGACAGATTTAGGGAATCTCTCAAGTGTTCATCAGAACATGGAGTGTCTCGCGCATTACGAGGGTAGCAAAAAGTCTTAATTTCCACACTGGTCACTGGAAAAGATCTGCTGGCAGTGTTACCCACTGGTTTTTTTTTAGGAAAAGCTTTTCTATTTCAGATGCTGGTTAGCTTTAAAACTAATTATAAAACAAACCTTCGAGTGCAGAAGTGTGTCTGCTGCTTCAAAGTACCGTTTATCAAATGGAAGAAACATCGCCAAAGGGATTAACGGAAGCTACACTCAAAGAACATAAGATGCAGCGAATATCAGCTCATATCTGTGTCCTCGGAAAAGGTTACGTCGAAGCCATTTGTCTCTGCGCTGAAAAAAAAAACTGCCTCACAGTTTCACTCATCCGCTCTACGCTTTTTTTTTTTTTTTTCTTTTTTTTTTTCTTTTTCTTGTGGTTACGGTTACTTGCTCAATTCCGAAAATGCGGTGAGGCACAATTAGTCATGGGGTGTTTCGCTTTTTAACAGCCTCTTCGAGCAAGCGTCTTTTCGCCTTTCACTGCCCCCTCCTTCCACTTTCCACTCAAACTCTAAGTCAAACATGGCCGGTGAAATAATCGATCGCGAACTTCTTAACGTTAACTCGCCCTAATATAACGCCTGCACTGCAAGCTCAGGAGCTAGCAGTAATCCCAGCTACCTCATGCCACGACAACTGGGAGAAACTTTGGGCAATGCGAACCATCTGACTGGCTTTACTTGTCATTTCATGATTGCATAAGTTGCAAACTATCATCGTAAAGATCTTGTCATCATGTCATAACAGTTCACGTGAATTATTTCATATCATAAATTCGGTAACGTTCTTTTTTTAGAATCAGGCCAGCACCGACGAAAGCGTTTGCCGGGTGTACGAAGTCGGGCGGCTGCGTAGGGCTGATGACGAGGACGAGCAGGTATGAGAATCTTAAGGACTTTCACATCAACATTCGTAGGAACGGACCAATCAAAGAGAAGTGAAACCGCCTTGGATGCGGATTCGGTTATGTGATTGGTTCGTGCCTTATTTGCATACAAAATCCTGCACTTTGTTAGGTTGTGGACTATAGCGCCCCCTGGCACTAAAGCAGAGATGAACTTTAATTTACTTTTGGAACATACTTCAAAAACACGTCACTTAGTGCAACACGTGTTTGATGTAGGTCAATAAAATAACGACTCCATGCTTTTTCTCTTAGGAATCCGACGAAGGTGGCGAGGAAGATGACGATGTCGATGACGATGATGATGATGAAATGATGATGATGATGACGATGACGATGATGATGATGATGACGACGAAATTGAAATCACGATATCTGGCGATGATGATTCGGATGATGACAGTGATATTGCAATTTTTTGAAGCGCGGCTTTTAAGTTTCCATCTTTCAGTTGTTAATTCAACTCAACAATGAGCACGTCATTCTGCTATGTTTTTTTTATTTGAAAAATGTACTTGTATCACACAATTTGGGAATGATATTTAAGCTTGGAGTTGAGCTTCTTGACGGTGGTTTTTTTTTTATGTAAAATGCTATGTAGCAGAAAGTAGAAGTCATCGAAAAAAAAATTACACCCATGTTACTGATTATCAAATAAATAGAAAGGATGGAATGGTTTGTTATTCCTCTTGTAATACAAACAAGCCAACAAAGGACTAAAGTTACTCTTACTCGCCACAGAGTTTACCACTTGTCGATATATTAACCCAAGTGAAACAGCTAAAAGTCTGCCTGTACTTATTGCAGTCAGTGTGAGGACAGACACGCCACAGAAAATGACCCCCAAGGTTCGGTTGATGAGCGAGCCATGGTAACAAATTGCAGAGTGTTCTTGGGAAATTATGTAGGGCAAGATGAAACGGCTGGAAACTGAGTCCAACAGTGATATCAGTGCATGCAAGATTACTGAACAAACATTTTGATGTTGATGAAGGGAAGAAATCTTGCAGAGAGGGAAAAGAATGAGACCATTTCCCACAATGGCTGCAATGGAAATTATAAGATCAATGACGAAACAAACATAATAAGACTTCGATCATATACGCCCGTGAAGCAACGAAATTGATAATTCTTGTTTGGTTTGTATTTTCCTTTAGGTTCTCCATGTTATTTTATAGCAGTTACCACTCTTTCATTGCTAAAGGCGTTGAGAACTCTCCTCTTGAACACCACACTGAACATCCAAAGAACGAACGAATCTAGTTTCGAAAAATGAGCAGGTGGTGATGTTTAAGTCTCTCTAGCCATGTAAGACTTTCAACTGCAGGGGGGGTTTTCTATATTCAAGAAAAACAGAGTTGAAGGTTTTCGGTCAATACCATTTTGTTTTCTTTTCCTGCGGTGATTTTCCAATATTTCGTGTGGCTTATTTCTTCATTTTTACTTCAAAAGAAGCATGGAGGTAATTGTTTCTTTTCAGCTGGCTATTTGCGGTGGTAACACTTTTTTTCCGCACACCACACCCAACTCGTTTCAAAGCAAATTTAATTAATTTTAAAGTTGTGTTTTCTCTTTTAAACTTAAACCCTAATCGAATTCATTCAGAGGAAAAAGTAATATCGAGCTAAGATTTTCACGAATATTTTTTAGCCTTGCGCTTATGTTTTTCGCCAAGTTAAAGAGTACCTCTACTCACTAACATATCCTGACGTGCCGGCAAATTGGCTCTGGCTAATGAATTCTGAATTTAGGGAACACACTCGTGGCAAAATATTAATTTTTCAGAGAAGTGAGAATTGCAGTAAAGAAGACAATCAGAGCGTTTTTTGTTGTTGTTTGTAGCTCAATGATGTCTTTATTTATGAGAATTCACCACGATGTTCTTAACATAAGTATATTATGCAAATTTTTTTTCATCTAAAAAGCACTTGCTTATAAAAGAACCACAAATATGTTACCTTAAAAAAAACAAAACGAGCATAGCTAAGAAGGGCAAAGACACACATGGGTCAGGAACTGAAAAGAAAAGCTGACTTGTTGAAAGCTCTACAAAGTATTGGCGAAAAAAATAATTCACAGATTCTACGTCATTTAGTATGTTAAATAAATGTGGCACCTGCTTACTAAACATGATGAAAATTCAAAAATATGAAAAAAACGAAAGAGTTAAAAACAAGTCTAATTATAGCTGTGACATTTGTCATCGGAAAATCAGACAACAGGAGGAATTTTTTATCCAATAGAAACTGCTAAAATTCTCAACAAAACAATAATACTCTTAATCGAATACGGATCGCCCAATAAACGTTTCATTTGCTGCCAAAAAGGGAAAGACAGAGCCACAAGTCTGAACGTGAGCGCCAATGGCGACCCTCACAAGCCAGTTATCTTCACAATTACCAATTGGAGTAGTAGCATTTCTCCTCGCTTTCAACATTGTCCTCTCCTTCACTGCATCTCTTGGTAATGCTCTGCTTCTATTAACATTTTATAAAGTGTCCTCTTTGCATCCCGCTGCAAAGGTCTTGTTTGAATGTCTAGCCGCTACCGATCTTTGTGTGGGTCTTTTTTCACAACCTCTGTTCGTGACTGTTTTATTTCTTACATTGATCTTGGTAACACCGACATAGATATTTGTATTACGTCGAAGAGGTTGTTTGTATATCCAACTGTTTTGTTTGGAGTGACTGTACTGATATCAACAGCCATCAGTGTTGACAGACTTCTTGTTCTGTTATTGAGGCTGAGATACAGACAAGTTGTGACACTAAAGCGAACTAAGCTGTTATACTTTTATGCTGGATAATTGCTGTTTTGCGGATTGGTTCGTGTCTGGAGTCAAACGGTTTCGGAGATTGTTGCTTTTGTGGCCGTTGTGGTATCTCTGGTTACTTCCGTGTTTTGCTACGTAAAGATCCACCTGAGATTACAGCGGTACCAGGCTGAAGTAGAAGACAACCCTGGCGAAGGACGGTCAATGCAGCAGGAGAATATAGGAGCAGGAAAAGATGAAGCAGGCGCAATACGGGGGGACAAGAACAGCCACAGAAGAAGGAGCAGGAGTAAAAGGTACAGGAAGGGGAAGAGTACGTGCATGGACAGCAAAAGGTTCATCAAAACAAAGATTAAACGAAAGAGTTCAACTAAACATCAAACAATATCAGAAAACAGTTTCCAGCATATTTTGGGTGCAGTTGGCTTTAGTGGCATGCTACACCCCTTTTATAATTGTGTCGATATTGAGACATACAGTACTTAGTGGATCAGCATTCATGCTCTGTGGCTCTTTACGAAATTAGTTTATCTGAACTCATCTCTGAATCCCTTTCTTTACTGTTGGAAAATCACAGAAGTGAGAAAGGCAGTAAAGGACACAGCCAGGGTTTTTTGTTGTTGTTCGTGATTCGAGGTCGCCTGTACTTATTTGGAAAAACTTCCGTGTCCTTAAAGAAATAATTTTTTTGCGATTTTTTTTTATATTAATCAATAAGGAATCATTGAATGCTGACAAGCAATTGCACTTACAGAGTCGAAAACTCTATTGCAATATGAGGAGGAATACAAATTTCTTTTTTTTTTCCATGTTCTCTTTACAGGAAGGAGAATAAGAAGAAGAGGAAGACATAACATCAATTAGTCTCTTTTTTTTGCCATGAAATACAATGAGATATTGATTGAGAATTGATTCTTTCTATCTATTTTGGACGGGTTTCTAATATTTATTTAAAGATCGCCCATGCATAAACAAAATTAATAAATAAACGTTAATTGTGGACTTGTCTTTGCTCGATATGCCCTGTTCTCTCTTGCGTAAATCTAATAACTCGCATATTGACTAAACAAACCGTTTTCAGCGAAGTGCGAAGCAACTTTGTCGAATAAAACCTTAAAAGAGTCTACCCCGTACATTTGTGCGGCCCCTTTAGTCCTATTGCGGCGGCGCTTTTAAACAAGTAAGGTTGTTATTTTTTTTTCCTTTTTCGCCGCCTCAGTTATTGCTGACTTCTCTATACATACAGTCACAGTGAACCACTGCTTTCTTTTGCATTTTTGGCCTCTTTCAGCTGACTTTTCCCCACAATCAGGAGGAAAAACCTCAAGATGAATATGTCTAACCTTTATTTTAAAATGCGTCATGCTTGAATATCAAATAAGACCAAATTAAACATCTCACAAATTGAGGACGCCACAAAAATGGCTGATTGGTAATTAAATGGCTTATATTTTGGTATTAGTAAATTCGAGAATAATAAAAAACGAGATTTAGCTAAACTTTAAGTTCTCTTGAACTTTAACTTTATGATGAAAAACACAGCGCGCGTCTCAGCCCTTATCAATGTTCAACAAATTTTTTTTTTTTTCCACAAACAGTTCACATCTGCTTCAAAAAAACAAAGCGTAAAATGTGTAATGATATCACGAATAAATCATTCACACGAGCTCTAGAATATACTCTAGGCCATTTTGGCAATAGTCTTGGTTTTAAGGGCGTGATGAATGACTCAATAGCTTAGTCATTAAAACCGGTTACGCTCTCACACAGAAAGGCACAATCCGTCTCCTCCTGACGTTTTCAAGAGGTATTACGTGTTTACTTATCAGTACCTGTTATAGTATTTAGCTAGAGACTGGCAAATTGGGTCATCAGGCTTTCAAATACTTTATTCTTAGTCGCATAAATAACCGTTTTTTGGTTGACAGATATGTCAGCCTGCTTGTTTTTTGATAACACCAAGGGTAATAATATATGATTATTGACACACTTTAGTTGTTGTTGTGCGTGTGCTGGTGTTTTGGTGGCCAGCCAAGACCTTTCAAATTTATTTATATTTCCTTTATTGACATTAATTTTACAAGATATGGATAAAAAATGATCATTTTCCAATTTGTCTTTTCTGAAATGTTTGCATTATACGATAAGTTGCGATGCCAATCGCCCTACACTGGAAATTTATCAAATGTTTATTATTTCTTAACTCTTCACCGAGGTAGATTTAACTAGAGGTGGATATTTACCAAGCTGCGAAGCGGAGATGTAAACACCCACCTCTTGCCACCGCACTTAGATGAATATTTTTTTAGTATATATATTTAATACTACTGATGAGATAAAAAATGAACAAAAAGATGATTTTTAATAATTTATTCCTGCAACAGTCTCAACTTTTTTGGGCGCAAATCCCGTGGAGGTGAATGGAGAAGGATGAGCAAAGTTACGTTTTAGTGACTACTTTGGGTTCCTTATATTCATTTTGAGGGGTCGAAATATGTCAGATTTTCGGGAGGTTCAAATAAAAAAATAATTTAATTTAATTTCGTGTGTACAAAATTTCAAAACCCTATCTAAACGATAAATACTTCCTACAACGTATCCTCAACACCAAATAGACAAATACCGAAAAAAAAAAGCAAAAAAACCAAAATTTTTGTAGATCGACGTCAGAGTCCCTACACCGATCTTTTTCGACGACGATCGTTTTACTTCACTTTAATTTAAAGGACACTCCTGTCTCAAAAAAAATTTGTCTTCGCCCAGCCTTGAACTGGGGGAAAGAAATCTGAAGTTTAGCATCATCCAAATATTCAGTAAAACAAGATTGAGGGGCATATGAAAAGTCATTTACATAAATTCTGAAAAAACAAGTCATGGAAAACCGCTTGTGGCACTCTGGATCAAAAAGACCAGAGGGTCAGAGAACTCAGAATTTATGAGCTACTTGTTGTCTATCAGATGGATTAATGATGAACTAAGCCACACCGAAATGCCATCGTTAATCTTGGCAAAGGCCTTGCTCATGTCAAAAAAAAAAAACAGTAATAAAAATAACCGCAGTTGCCTGTTTCTCTAAAAAAATCAGCACAGTTCTCCCACGATGAAAGTTGAAATGGGTTAGGCAATGTAGCGTTATATGTAAGTGCTCGTGAAAAAAAAAACAAAATGAAAAATGACTGAATGAGAATCCATTATTATATTAGCTCGTCTGTGTTTCTCGAAAACGCCATCTATTGCTTGATTAAACTCGACATATTTGCTGACATAGTGCACCAGGAAGGCACGATTTAGTATCAACAATATTCAAAACAATATCCCGAGACGCCAAAATGCCTGAAACTGTGGAGATAAAAAGTAAAAAAAAATGCTTCCTTGGCACTTGGAATATCTGCCTTAGGCCAACTTCTGCACTAAGAATCATCACAATGGGGTTTTTGTTTCAAACTTCTAAAACACTTTTTCTCAGACATGATTTAGCAGTGATGTGAAATAACAACATTCAAGACTAATCAGCTTAATACCCCGATTTCTAATCAACAAATTGGAATAGAGAACTCGATTGAAAAGGCCGGTTTAGCTGTCTACAAAAAGGATAAAATGTATTGGGTTTAATGTTTTGAAAATATGCTACTCCTGGTTGCTAAGAGCGTAAGCTGGGAATAGAAAAAAAATTTACACTTAAGAACTAACGCGCAGCTACTGGATTTTCGTCAATCTTACTCTTTGAAGGAGGTAAGATGTCATTTTAGTTTATGGTATCCTTCAAATCTACATTTAGATCCAGACCAGCAATTTTGCTGCAATGAATGGAGTAAACGAAACGATTTTAGCTTATATAAGTTTATTGAAGCATTTAGGGAGTTCTTCTTTACAACAAGTAAATTAAAAAAATTAAATTAGAAATATTACTTATACTAGGAACAACACTCACAAATTTACGCAAATTTCTGACTTGATTTATAAAAATTATCTTAACAGCAATTTTTTTTTTTTTTTTTTTTTTTCTTGTCTCTATCAGCCTACAGTCAATAACAACAACAAAGCACTGACAAGTGCACCAAGTGAATAAACGGTAAACTAAGAAATGCAAAAGTGAAGTAAATAAAAAGTTTTTTTTTTTTCCAAGAAATTCCACTAACCTCCATTTATAAACTATGAAAATGGTTATCATCACTACCAAAGCATTACTAAAGTAAAAGTACGAAAAAACTACGTCTTAAAATCAAAAACTATGAAATATTGAGGCTGAAATTCTCGAAATCTAAACTACAAATTACCACAGAGTGTTATAAGACTACAACCTTAGAGGTTCAGCAATTCTGCTATTAAGCCTCAGTCCTGCAAGAGGAGTTGCTTCAGATGACTCCTCGTCTTCGTCACTTCCAGTTTCGTCTATATCCGCAGCAGTAAGTTGATTACCATCATACTCTTGTACGCCAGCGTCTCCCGTCAAAAAGGTCTACAGCATCACTTTGGTCGTCCATATAGTTTCCAAGATCGTCTTGTTCATCCTTCGTGTGTACTTGGCAAGTCTTAGGTTCTTCTTCTACTGCCTCCTTTTCAGATTGAACTGCTACAGCACCTTCATAACCAACGGTATTTTCAGGTTCACTTGTTACACCTTCTTCGTCATCAGTTTGAATTTCTGGAGGGAAGACGAATCACTGAGGCCTTCTTTTTCGATCAGAGGATTGTATTCTAAAGAATCAAGATCTTCTTCTCTTCGATCACACAAGGGAATGGTGAGGCATCGGGTTTGTTCACCTCATTTGCGGAGCGTGCGAAAGAGGTAGGATCTTCTTTTTCAGTAACAGAAAGGCATTCTGTGGCTTCCAAATCTTCTTCCCCAGGTACAGGGGAGCATGCTGAGTTATTGGAATCTTCTTCCTCACCCACAAGGGGGCATGCTAAAGAATCAGAATTTTTTCTTCGTCAGTCACAAGGGGACAGCTGAAGCTAGACCGTTTTCGTCCATCACCAGGGAGGATGTAAAGGATCAATTTCTTCTTCCTCAATCGCAAGAGGGCACTCGAGTCATCATCATTTCTTCTTCTTTTCTCAATCGCAAGAGGGCACTCGGTAGTCATCACTCTTCAAAGGTCACTCTCATCATCACATCTTCTTCAAAAGGTTCTCGCTAAATATGGTAAAGTATCACTCTCCAAAGGGTACGCTTGGGCATATCTTTCTTATCACTCTCAAAAGGGTATGCTGCGCAACCTTCTTCTTCTACTTTGATTCCGAGAGGGAAAGCTGTAGCACCATCGTCAATTCCAACCATAGAGGGATGTGCCGTAGCACCGTGCTTACCCACTTCACGGGCGAGATTTCCTGCAGCTGCCCCTTTGTCTTGTAAGTTAATAGCGAAGGGGAAAGCTGTAGCACCATCGTCAATTGCAACCACAAAGGGATGTGCAGTAGCACCGTGCTTACCCACTTCATGGGCGAGATTTTTGCTGCAGCTGCCCCTTTCTCTGTAAGTTAATAGCGAAGGGGAAAGCTGTAGCACCATCGTCAATTGCAACCAAAAAGGGATGTGCAGCAGCACCGTGCTTACCCACTTCATGGGCGAGATTTGCTGCAGCTGCCCCTTCTCTGTACGTTAATAGCGAAAGGGAAAGCTTGAGCACCATCGTTATTGCAATCACAAAGGGATGTGCCGTAGCACCGTGTTCACCCACTTCACGGTCGGGATCTGTTGCAGGTGCTCCTTCGTCTCCTACGTTAATTCCAAGAGGGAAAGCTGTAGCATCATCGTCCACTGCAACCAGAAAGGGATGTGCCGTAGCACCGTGTTCACCCACTTCACCGATGGGATTTGCTGCAGCTGCTCCTAGCTCGTCCGGTCCTGCATCTTCTGGGTTTGCAACAGCTCCACGGTCATCGACAAAGTTGTACTTATCCTGATCATACTTGTCATCGTCAAAGATATCTACATATGTCTATGAAAAAGATTAGAAGGTAATCAGAACTGCATGAGTTAAAAAATCTTGAACGAATGAATTTCAAAAATTCAAAAAAGAAATTCCAAAAAAATGAGTCACTAAAAAGAAAAAAAAAAGAGCAGATCAGATATCAATCACAAAACACAAGAACCATTAGTACTTGCATGAATTGATAAGAAAAAAGTCAGGTAAGGTCTTCCTTTCTGTCAAAGTTTTCCAAAAGTGTTATTTTAAGATCTGTTCCGTTCTTTCTTGTGTGTAGGGAACAGAGGGAAAATAAGGATCCAGACTGACATGACGTAACCACACTTGCATATGTTTAAAAGTAACATTGGTTCATGATGAAACTGAATTCACAAATTGTTAGCGGCTGGGTAGTTAATGCGTTTTGACATCACATTGACGAAAAGAAATTCGCAATTGACTTGGTAGGATACCAATTTCAATTCTAAAGTATATCCTGAATTAGACGCTGTATGGCAAACCTTTGTTTTAATATATGTATCCATTGTTTGGTAGAGCTTCACAAAGTGTGGCCGGCTGGCGCTTTCGTATTTCCAGCAGCAGTTTAACATCACCGCGTATCTATAGAAAAACACAGGGACATATGATCACAGTAATTCCGCGATAGGCATTAATATTGCAAGTAGCAAAGTTGAGAAACCACAACTAGTTACAAAAATAACTGAAATGCTAAGTTTATCTCATTACATTGCAGCTCAAACGAATTCTGTGATGAAAAACCCACCGTATTCTTTATTTGACTCAACAACTTTTCATTTTAATTTTTGTAGTGACAAGATAAAATTAATTTCTTAGGAAGGCTACTTATTCAGAGCGAGTGTATCAAAAACACCTGACCACAGCAGCAATCGATGTTGCTTTTGACTTATATAACATTCCACACAGAGGAAGCAACACTTACAAACTGTCGTCGATATGTTCAGGCTTTGGCAGACGATAACCTTCTTCGATTTTTTTCATTGTCGTGGATTGAGACCATCCTTCGTAAGGAATGCCTCCTGTGGAAAAATAATGTTTTTTTTTCTGTTGGCCAAAAAAAAAAGCACACTTTTTTTTGTTGTAATCACTTTCATTCCTCTCAGCGCGATCGAAATGATTCTTCTGTGAAAACGACAATTAATTGCTGAAATACATTTCGGTTTTACATCAGATGAAAGAGTACTAAAAAAAAAAAAACAAATTTAAGTGTAGCGATGGATTTAAGGTTTTTCAATAATGTACTAAATACTTTCAGTTCTACTTAAACTTAAGCTTTATTTCAAGTTGTTATGCATCGTCATAATTTTATTTATCAGCGACATTGAGAGTGTTGCTTCTACTTCTCTATTGTACAATGCTCTTTTGTCCGCTCGGTATATCACTCAGTTAGTAATTATGCGTGCAATTTCGGCAGTATATTTCCTGAAATAAAGTAACAAATAAGTTAAGTACCGACAGTGAAGATTTCATACAAGACGATGCCGTAGGACCACCTGTCAAAGAAATGGAAGGATGACGATATATCTCAACTGGGGTAGAAAGATAATAATCACTCAGATACTTGGGATGTTTAAAAAAAACATGCCATCAAGATATAAGCAACCTCCTAAGAGAAAACGCCATATTTATTAGTTTGATTATCCACTCATCCTTTCATCCGTCTTTTCTTTGTCCTAATCAGATTTTGGATATTGCTCGTTAAACTTAATATTCATGTAAAGTCTCATACTACAGCTGTAACCTCAGCTGTTCCTCAGCTTGACGTTTCCTAATGACCCTCTAATCAATAGAGCACTGAATATTCTTTCCCTCGCTACGTTAAGGTAGAATCGTAAAAAATGTTCACTCTTGGAATATATGTAGATAATAACCAATACAGTACGTACACATCGCTTTTGGTTGACAGCTGTTCCACATGTCCAAAGAGAATCTCGGGTGCAGTCCATTTGATTGGGATCCCATCCCTGGAGTAACCAAAATATTATAAACATCTGAAATCTAAAGAGGCTTGTATACAACTTCTAAAATAATTTGCATATAAGATTAAAACCGTGATGTGAGGATTCACGATAAAGTCAGCAGTAGACACCTTTGTACAAATTCTATGAAAACAATTCACACACTCCTTTTGCTTTAAATTTCCTCCTGTACTTTGCCCTTCGAGTTTGTATCTTTGCTATTCAGAGAACGATATCTCTCTCTCTTCCGGCTTTCTTATTTCCTGTGTTCACTCCCTAGGTTTTTTTTTTTTTTTTCTGTGAAAGTTTCGATACGCTTAGAATGGCTTCCCATTAAAAGGGAAATATTTTTGCAGTAAGACTGTATAACTGAAAAGAAAGGTTTGTAAGGACAGTAATATTTTAATTCTTCACATTTTTTATCTTCCATACCAGCAGCCCCAAAACCAATTGACTAAATGATGAAAAAATTCTGAAAATTACCCTCTTGGCATTTCCTGGGCCGTATTTGAAATCCTGAGAGAGCCCAAAGTCAGTCAACTTGCAGACACGATGCTCATCAAGAAGGATGTTACGAGCTGCAAGATCGCGATGAATTATCTGAAATCGAAAAAAAAATGATATGATCTAAAAGGGACTTTTATAAACTACATAAAATAAAAAAATAAAATATAGGTAGAAAGTTTACACATCATGCTTGTCAGACCATTTCTCTGTGAAATAGTGACTCTAATGTGCTGGATTTTTTAGCCGTATGGAGTATTTACTTTGACGATTTGCAAGTCATGCCATTTTAACACATGCAGGACCACATACTGACCAGAAAGAGTTTGAGCACTTACCCCTCTGGACGCGAGGAAAGTCATACCATGTGCGATCTGTTTAGCAAACAGCACCATGTCATATGTTGTCAAGTGGTCGACCCCTCCGACCCCATGATGATATTGGTCGAAAACCCCCCTGGATTTTCTGAGATAACCCAGCAAGTCACCTCGCCACAGGTACTCCATGATAAGTATTGGCTGAGCTAAAAGGAAAAAAAAAAAACAAGAAAATTATTTTACGGCAAGCAGTGCAGAAGTTCCAAAATGTGTTTGAAATGTACATGCTTTATCTAGTTATACATTTAGTTATATCTGTAATGAAAGAAGGAAAGAAAGAGAGAAAAAACGAAGATAGAAAACGGATGGACACACACAGATAGAAAAAGAAATACAGACAGACACACACACAGACAGAGAGACAGACAGACAGATAAACAGAAGACAGAAAAAATAGGGATGGCAGATAAATAGACAAAGACTTGCCATCGTAAGTTAAAAGTTTTTTATCACAATTAGCATGTAGATTTTAGAGCTAAATCTTCCAAGTAAAATGCCCCTCATACAGTGCGAAGTAAATTTCATTTTAAAACAGTCAAAAAATTGAAATAACCCTTGAATTAGTACACCATCTAAGCAAGACAATACTGATAGAAGTAATTGTACCAGTGGTCGGACTCAGAGATGTTTATCGTTACTGTGAATTAGCTGATATATAATCATAACAATAGCTGATTACCTCCAACTGTAACACAACCAATGAACTTAACAACATTTTCATGGCCCTCCCTTCCAAAGAGTTTTAATAACTCGATCTCTCTCAGCAGGGCCTTCCTTCCTTTCTCTCCGGAGATTGCTAGGAAACCACACAAAAATTAGATAAAAAAACAAACTTTGCATGTCAAGAGAGACACAATTATGTGGTAAACATCCACATCTTTTGTATACTGGTGTTATATTAGCGCAACTTTATAATGCATTTGGTCTACATAAAAAAAAAATTAGTTTTCTAAACCCATATAATCCATACTTGCCACAAAAATGTCAGTTAGCCGTTGTTCATTGTATTGAACATGAAATTTCAAAATAGATTCATCCTTGTTGAAAAAAATTATTTGCTAAAAAAACGCTGCACATCTCGAGCATTGTTGTTAACTAGGCAAGCTCATTGAACCGCGCAATTGTTTACAGACAACTTACAAAAGTAGAGACGCAATTAAGCCTAGAAATTGCACCTGTATATAATACCTAATCGGTCGAATATATATTTGAGACATTTTTTTTTTTTAAATATATGCTCTGTTTGCGCCTTCTTGTTTCCTACCGTTCATATGGTCATACATAATCCTTGCTTTTATCTTACTAAAAACTACAATAATTCGTAGCATTTCCAGAGTTATTGTAAATTCATTTGACTCTGTAAGCTTGTTACAGTCGAACCTGTATTTAGCGGTCACGCACGGGAATGGTTGACCGTTTAATATAGGTTCCACGAATAGGGCTACTATTGATAAAAGTTTAAAAATGCCACTCTATGCCATCACGGACCACTTAACATACACAACCTCGCTCAAAAATATTCCTAACATTGATTTCGGGAGATAAACATGGATTAAATTTTACTTGAAAGATTATTCTTAATTTTATTTGAGTACTTCCGCTTTAGTGACCGTTCAATACAGGTGGGGAACATTAAAAATAGGCTGTTGGGACTTAGTAAAGGGTGACCACAACTGCTTGATATAAAAAGTACTATAAGCAAAGGAGGAAAGTTTCGGGACTTTGAAAACCGACCGCTTATTACAAGGTGACCGCTTCATACAAGTTCTATTGCATTATGATTTTCAGCTTTTCCAGCGAAGAAGAAGATCATACTACTACCACCACTACTGGCAAATGGCTCGAGTTTTTTTTTTGCGCCAGACTCACCCTCTCCAGGTTTCTTTGAGGTCACATGACATTATTTCCCATCAAAAGTTTCTAAGCGAGCACTTTTTACAAAATACGACGACGGAGTGACATTTTCAGTATTATGGTATTTTCCGCTTTTATTCGCTTGAATGCAATTTAACCAATAAATTTTCATTTTTTCTCCACAGCTTCTAATACTTCAAATGATTCGTGTTCTGTTCTGTTGTATGGTTAGTAGCGTTGTATGACAAAAGACTTAACAACTGGTCCCCCGGGGAACCATCCGCTAACAATTTGACATGCCAGCTGGTAAATCATTTTAACAGCGCATAGTTTTTTTTTAAGCTATCCATGTTATGTATCAAGTACGTTAATAAAGCATGTTCTAAGTGAAATGCTCTTTATTAAGATATATTACTCAAAAAATTAATAAAGGATAGTTTAATCAAGCTTTGTATGAAAAAAAGTAAGTACTTACGTAGGTAGCATTTCGCAGCAACGTGCGATTTCCAGGTCTGCCTCGAGAACGACCCAGTAGCGCTCGCCACACTGAACCGAATGCCCCTTGCCAATATGCTCGCGAAGGTTCAGCGGTCAACTGCAATCTCCCATCCATCTGTGTTTACGTTCAGCTGATCCATCTCAACTTCATCTTCCCCTTCACTGAATAATTGCAGATGAAAACAAGACTTTAACTATCTGTGTTACCTATCTATCTTTTCCTTCTTTGAATCTGGTTTAACGTAACGTGGTAAAGATATCCTCTATATCTTCACTTTTTTTTTTTTTTTTTTTTTTTTTTTCATTTCATTTCCGGGTGCTTCAGAAAATTATCACTTGCCAATGAAAAAAATTTGAAATAGGTGAAATTTGGAGCTAATTTACTGAACCCGTTTTTTCGAACGCATCGACCAGAGAGGAGATTTTATTTGAATAAATTGAAGATAACCTAGCGCCGACTGTGTTTTTCGGCATTTTACGTCATATAAATATCGTGCCTCCTACGCGAGAAATGAAATACTAATTAAAACCATCCGAAGTATTGTCCACAATCGATATATCGAGTGGTATTTTTAAATCGGTCTACAAGACTCCGAGTGTATTTCACTGTAGTTTCTGTAACAAAGAGTGACGAAGGGTCGTTGTGAGTAAGAATGACATCATTAACTAAATTAAAGCTTGCGACTCAGAAAACCCGTGTAACTTATATTTGACCCAGTTCGAGGCTACGCCAGTGAGCTGAGTGGAGAGGCTCCTCTGAAATGTCCGAACCTATAATAATGAGTCAGCTGTAGGGAGTCGGGGGGCAGTAAATAAATTATATGCCGTAGCAACTCTGGACGCACCGCACTCCAATCAGGTTAGGGGGGTATACACAATGTTCGTTGGCACTAAACTGCTGGCGGTGGGGGCCGGATCTGGTGGAAAAAAGACCGATGGAAGGAAATTCGAACAAAAAGGACACAAAACACACCGGTGACTTAGGGAAGGGGGGGTAAGAAGAAGACGAGGATAAGGACTAGCTACGGATAAGGCAACGTCCGTTGGCAACTGTTTTTCAAATCCTATCAAGTTCTGGGTCCATAAGACTAAAAACCATGAAGGGTTGTCGGAAAACTGGGCGCCGCGTGGACGGTGGAATTACCTAAAGGATCTGACTGGAAGGGGGGTCTGTCAGAACAACCTGGTCCTGGAAGCGTCGTCTCTGTTCTAGGCTGCGACAATAACGGCCCTTGGGGTGCGCTGCGGGACAGCACACATAGGTGCGCCAGGGCGCGTCTGTCCCAAATCATGCAGACAATTCTATCTCCTGTCTCTGTGTGAAAGCGTAGCGGGGTCGTAGATGGAACTCGTCCTTTCTAGGTTCTCGCGCGCTGTTCGTGTTAGAGTATCAAAGGAGATTAGTGTTGAGGGGCCTGTGGGAAAAGGCGGCAAGTGAGGTCTGGCCGGGTGTGATCGGTGTTCTCGCAGAACAGGGACATTACTGGCCTGTGCATGAAAGCCAAAAGCGAGGTCATGAAGAACAGCAGAGAAGCCGGAGAGGAAAAGGTGGCCAGGGGCAGCCGCTCTACGAGAAAGAGGAGGCCAGATAAATGGGCAGACAGGGGGGTTGGGAAGGATAAAAAAAAAAAAGAAAAGGGTCGGCCAGTAGGGGTGCTGTGTCAGAGAGAAAGTAGAGGATAAGGGTTGTCGGAGGATGGCAAATTTTCAAGTGTCGGGAGCCGGAATGTGGGGGGAAGGGGGGGACGATCAAGGAGGGGCACATCCGCCCGAAAGCAGCAGGGGCGAGAAGGCCCAGCCGGAGTCAGTTGGGAGAACCCCTGTGTAGCGACACACAGCAGGCAGCACACAGGGGGCAGGGCCACACAGAGGGACATCTGAGGGCAGAACAGCGTCTGTCAGAAGTCGACAGCAAGGCCACCCACCAAGCGACAGGTAGACAGCGGCAGGGTCGCAGCGAGAAGGCACAATCCACGACAGACATAGAAGACCAAGGAGTGAGAACGCACAAGAGAAAAGGAAAGACCAAGGCGAAAACCAGCAGAAGGTGGTGGCCCGGAGAGGGGGTGGAAGGCCAGTCAAGAAACAGCACAGCGTGGGGACTAGCGCAAGGAATGCGGCCTACCCAACAGCCCCACGACAAAAAAAGCGCACATACAGGGCGCGAACTCAAACACGGGTGTGCGGCCGAATAGTGACCCAACAAAAAAGAAAAAGCACTCTAGTAAGCGTGTTGCAAGAATAAGACGGACATAGTCTAAACAGAGGAATACGATGAGCACATCTAATTCAGCAACGTGCTTAAGCAGTCCAAAGTATCAAAAGCTAACGGGGGAAAGATGAACAAAGTAAGAGAAAAAGCAGAAGTAAAGGACCGAAAAATAGAGGGAAAGGAGAGTAGTTAGGAGGAGGAGTGACGAGAGAAAAAATCTAGAACAGAGAAAGAAAAAAGACAGGAAAGAAGTGGGCGGATCGGGGAGCTCAACAAAAAAGCGAGACTGCGAAACAAAGGAAGAACGTCTGGGGCCGAAAAATGTAACGGCTTCACGTGCACGCCGCGAACAAGGTCGCCCATTACGAACGTCAGCGACGCAAGTGAAGCTCGGGGTCTGAATTCGAGTAAGAGAGAGGGTCGAAGGGTAACGGAGCGGAAAAAAGGGGGGCGCCGGCACCTCACCCCAAAGACAAAACTCAGATAAGATAGAAATCAAAAGTCGGACACAGAGGAATACTAGAAGGGAAGCGAGAGGAGCGAGAGAATAAAATGCGGAGGGAAATAGAGGGAATCGTGGGGCACGAAGCTACGTACAAAGTTAAAAAAGTAGGCGACCCCAAGCACAGGAATAGAATCAATTAGAATATCAATCGAATGTAGAAAACAATAGGGAACCCGGCAGGAAGAATCACTAACCACGTTAAGAGGGCCACCCACTGGAGAGGGTGGATCAGAAAAAACAGGAGTAAAAAAATTTGAATGAGGTCGAGGAGCAGGGGCTAGGAGAGCGAACAATGGTAAAAAACAGGGGGAATAAACAGCACTACAAGACTGATAAAAAAAGACGACACACCAGGACTGTGGGCCCAAATGTAGAGGTTGAGAGAAAGCAAAATGGGGGGTGAAGTCTTGGTAGACGCGGTGCAAAAGTATCGGGGCGGTCTGGCGATGGGCTAGAAGAGCACCATCGACTGTTCCCAGACAAAAAAGTATGAGAGGCTAAATCGCTCTCGCTCGTCTCTCAGGCAAAGAAGGCGAGAAGCAACGACTCTGTGGGCCTCTCGTGTTGTCTCATGCGGGCATGCCCCGCATGAAGGTCTGCCCGACTTAGTCGATCGAAAGGTTATCATGAAGAAGCGGGGTATGCTCCTCCTTCGCTGACAACTCGCTAAACGAGTGCTCCTGAGTAGCTGGAGTGTAGGTCAGTGGGGGCGGAGCGCTGGAAAGACAGCATAGAGGGATGGACCGAAAAAGAGTTTAATTCACCAGCGGGGCAGGACAGAGGGCGAAAAACCTGGCACAACGGTCGCATAACGACGGGGGAGGACGCGCGTCGCACGGCTACACACAGCACAAAGCCCAGCACCCACTGAAGTCGTGACAAAAAACACGCACCACTGCGTACCCGAGAGCTAATAAGGGACGTGGGTAACTAGCACAATGTAGGAAAGAGTCAAAAAGGCAGATGGGACACACGAGTCGGGGATATTGGCTTGTGCGTCCATATCGATCAACGCGACGGAGGTTCCGGAACCAATGTGAGAAACTTGAAATGGCTGGGCCCTACAACGTACTCGGGTAAACATAGCTCGTGCCGCAAAGACGGGGAAAGAGGAAAAGGGTCACACCTCGGGAATTACAAAAGTGGTACAACCAAAGCTAGGAATAGGCGGCATGGGCCGGAGGCAACGGGTATATTCTCAACACGGAATGAAACAGAGTGGGGCGGGCGGGGGAGTGGGCTGAGTTAAACCAAAAAGAAAGTTAGGGAACAAGTGAGCGAGCAGGACCAGTATGAGAAACGAAAAAAACTAAAAACCCAACCTAGCAACTACTCTCCCTGTCACATATTTCCAGCGGAACACATTCGAATAGACGTAAAAGCGTTAAACAACTTACAAAATAATAACCCACCACGACCACACGGAGAACAAGATGCGGCTTCTGCAAACGGAATAGAGAGGGTCAGAGGCTCTATAGAGTATACTCAAAAAAAACAAAAAAACCAAAACAAGGACAGTCGGGGGAAGAAGAACAATAAACGTTAAAGATAAAGCGGGAAATTTCGGAGAGGGGGGGCAAAAGATACAAATTCACTGAGCAAAAAACCAAACAACCATAAAGCAATAAAAACAAAATAAAAAAGAAGAGGAAAATCAAAAAGAAAAAAAACGAAGGGGACACGAAGGATTCAGGTGGGCAACGACATCATGGGGGGGGGGGGGGTACAGGCGGGGGGATACACAAAGAAATAAGGGACAAAATCACAGGGTAACGAACAACGGGTGCAGATCACGGCAGAGGCAGGACTCAAGCACAAACCAGGCAGGACGGGAAAATAAGGGCGCATTCGGCGAGGAACCTTCCGAACGTCCACGCCACGCTTCTTGCCTCTCTCTAAAGGGTAACGGGTGGCTGGAAAAAAGCACGTGGACACCCGCGAAAGGGAGAAAAGAGGATTTCACTAAACGAAATGTCGAGCGTATCCACTCTGGGCGGCGAAAAGTTAACCACAGTGCCAGGGAGAATCACGTGCAAGGAAATGTTTCGCGAGACACACAAATGAGGCTAAGACAAGGGAGGGTCTCAAAGCGGGAGAGGGAAAGGGGGCGATAAAGCAGAAACACCAGTCGGCGACAGGGTTACCAGGAACCAAGCACTTTGGTGAGTCCGGGAATTCTTATCGAACGCGGTCGCGAGCAGCCTCAGCGGAGATCGCGGAAACAACTAGAAGAAATAGTACAGGTTGGGTGCTGGCAAGACATTCAGGAGACTGTAACCGGGCAGCGTAGGGTCGAGTCGGCCGGGCAAGTGTCATGAGGAATACCAGTGTGATGTCGGGGGGGGGATGTAAGGGAGGGGGCGTTGCGGATCGGGCGTGAAAAAAAGTACGCAAGCACACTTATTCTATGCTCATCAACTGCTGAGGGCGGAATAACGACATCGGAAATCAGGGCCAGATTGGGCCAGGGGGGGAGGGGCAGGCTATACGTCTATTTCGAATCCAGCACGAGCGAGTCGAACCCGGGCAATATGGGTCGTAGTGCGGTAAACTTTCCGGGTACCCATCTACGCATTCTGTGCTCTCGAACAATCACCAACAACAACGGCACGCGGAGAGAGGCCAGAACTGCGGAAGCGGAAAGTAACGCGAAAAAAGACATGGGCGCGAGAGGTTGGAGGGGCGAAGACGCGAGCTATATGCACCTCCCAACCGGGAGAAAAAGCTGAATAACTTTCGCGTAGCGGTTGGAAGAGGCAGATCGCCAAGAAAGAGCAAAAGGAACGGAGACGCAACGCCCAAGTATAACTAACAGCACCCTGAGGGGCATGCTCTACATTAACCCGGGACTAAAAAGACGGAAAACTGAAACAGACACGCCTTCCGGGACACACGAATCGGAGGTCCGAAAGCGATATTACGCGGGCGAAAGGAAGTCCTCCACAAAGGGGGAGGCTTGGAACTCGTAAGAGACGGAGCGATGAGGAAGGAGAATATCACAGATTTAGGATTTACGGATTTACACGCTGAAAACGCACGAAATAAGTTGTTATTCGTAAGCGGTCCAAGAAGCCGGAACCAATCAAAGGGCGCAATATCACTTGTTTACTTGTGCGGGAAAACGATTACATCTACATCGGGAAGTATTGTGCTTTTTGACGCGCGGAGCGTACAACGTCATTCTAATTAATCCTGTTTATGAGATAGTTCTCGCTGTTTCAAGCCACTCGGTAAAATTATCAAAAATCCGCTCTCAGGACTTTTGTAACGATGTCAAACGTCACTTTCACAACGATCGACTGACGAACTTCTGTGAAAGAATAATGCGGAATAGAAAGCATGCAGAACAAAAACACAAGGAACACAGCGAGTCGGTTTGTACCAGAAATCTTACTCGTTCGCTGCGCACACCTGTTCGTTCCTTTCCGATACTACCAACTCGTGCGTAAATACATACGGACAGACTTTTCATGAAGTATTCTCTATCGATTGAATTGTCATGAGAGTTCTTGATACCGTCTAATTGCGTGAAAATGGATTTCCACAATGTTATCCACGGAAATCCTTTTAACCGTGTCAGCTGAGAAAAATGTAGTAAGTCCACTCTCCTCAGGAAGTGATAGAGAAACGACCAATGAGGTTGTTGTAGTACCTTTAGAATTTAGACGGGACGGATCATCTACTTGAAATCAGACCTGCTACGCAGTACTGCTGGAAAAGAAAAAAAATTCGTGTTGCATGACCTCACTTGCTGTGTCCTGTGATACACCAAGGGCGGATAAAAAAGAACACGAGAAGATGGAACATTATGTATCAAGACCTTGATTTAGATAGTTCAGCGGAGGAGGATCCTGGCGGGTTGAAGTAGTAAACCAGGAAATTTAAAACATAAAGCTTCAAGCTTGTTCTGAAACTCTTTCGAAACTCACTACGAAACACTTTCGCGCTGCAAAGTCAACGAAGAAACAATAAGCATAAGGTGGAAAAAGATGGAGAAACAATAACAGAAAGAGCAATTATAGATACACGATTAGATGAAAAAAAAGAGTAAGCTGGCTCTTACTGAATTTGGGAAGAGGACAATGGCGAATATTCTTGTGAAGCACGTAACAAGCCAGGAACTGTGGCTCGCTCTGTTGTGACAGTAAATGTCAAAGGTAAGTTGTTTAAGCAACCACATATAATTTCAGTAAATAACTATGTAATTACGCGTCCGCTTCTATGTTCCTCAGAAACCTCTTCCAGTGGTTTTTTAGTCTTCTGGAAACTAGAAAAATTTGAAAGAATTTGAAAAAACTGTTTCAAAACGAGTTTGAAACAGTAGCTGTATATTATACATATTCTGTAATTCTTTCACCAATCTTTCTCTTTCTATCTACCTGTTTTTTGTAAATTAACATATCTGCGTCTGTTTTTCAAAAGTTTATTCCCGGCCACCCAACGCAAGCAATGAACAACGTAAATTTTTGGACCAAAAAAAAATTAGCTCTCTATTGGATAATTGGTGATATTAATTTTTATTTTTAATGCCAACCAGAAAATTCCTTTCCTACTAAGCTTCTTCAATTATTATATCGGGAAATTCAGAGGCTCCCTCCAGCAGCTCACTGGAGTGGTACTACATTGGGGGACCTTTGGCTGCTGTCGTTTTTCTACTGGCGCTCACTTCATACATTAAAAAACGCCGTGAGACAGGTAAAATGTTACCATACGAAAATAAGATGTCTTCATATGGTAGATTGAGATTGTGGCTTTAATACGTCAGTGTTTTGGAGCACGAAGGAGCCTTTTTAAGCAGGTCATATTGTGCATTTCCAGCACTGATTTTGAAGGTCCCTTACAGTCCCGGCAAAGCCCATTACTAATAAATTACAAAAAGGTTACAAATTATATGAAACTAATACCATGATAACCCACCTTATTCCTTCTCCTGTTGTTTGACAACAGAGTCAAATATAAGTTACACGTGGTTTCTGAGTCGCAAGCTTTAATTTAGTTAATGATGTCATTCTTACTCACAACGAAGCGATTTCTTTCATCTGTTTCCCATATCCTTTGACAATAGCCCCACCTGAGGTGCCACCTAGGCTGCGGTAAGTGAATTCCTTTTTTTTTAATGCTCAATGTCTGAACGTGTGGTTATTTCCGAAGTTTCTAACTCTTGAATAAGTCTCAGTAGAGTAGTGATAAGCGCCACTGCTGAGTAAAAATACGTCTTTTTTTTTTGTTCGGACTGACTATGTTCACCATTAAGAGCACACTGGCCAAAATAAAAAAAGGTTTTTTATTTCGAACCAGCAGCAGTTTTCGAAGCCGTTCTTATCAAATGGCAGTCAAATGTTTCCTAACATCCTGTCTGTTTTGGATTCGTTCGTCCTTCACTTGTTTTGACATCTTGTTTAGTATCTTTTTTTTTTTTGTTACCAGTATGCCAGGTTGTGGGTGGCGTACTTTTAAAGAAGAAGAGAAGCTTTGACCCTTCGTCACTCTTTTGTTACAGAAACTACAGTTGAAATCACTCGGAGTCTTGTAGACCGATTTATAATAATATTACTCGATGTATCGATTGTGGACAATACTTCGGATGGTTTTAATTAGTATTTCATTTCTCGCGTAGGAGGCACGATATTTATATATGACGTAAAATGCCGAAAAACACAGTCGGCGCTAAGTTTATTCATTAAAATCTCCTCTCTGGGTCGATGCGTTCAGTAAATTAGTATCTAAATTTCACCTATTTCAATAATTTTTTCATTGGCAAGTGATAATTTTCTGAAGCACCCGGAAATAAAAACGAAAAAAAAAAATTAAAGTGAAGATATAGAGGATATCTTTACCACGTTACGTTAAACCAGATTCAAAGAAGGAAAAGATAGATAGGTAACACAGATAGTTAAAGTCTTGTTTTCATCTGCAATTATTCAGTGAAGGGGACGATGAAGTTGAGATGGATCAGCTGAACGTAAACACAGATGGATGGGAGATTGCAGTTGACCGCCTGAACCTTCGCGAGCATATTGGCAGAGGGGCATTCGGTTCAGTGTGGCGAGCGCTACTGGGTCGTTCTCGAGGCAGACCTGGAAATCGCACGGTTGCTGCGAAATGCTTCCTACGTAAGTACTTTTTACTTTCTTTTACAAAGCTGATTAAACTATCCTTTATTAATTTTTTGAGTAATATATCTTAATAAAGGGCATTTCACTTAGAATATGCTTTATTAACGTACTTGATACATAACATGGATAGCTTAAAAACTGTGCGCTGTTAAAATGATTTACCAGCTGGCATGTCAAAAATTGTTAGCGGATGGTTCCCCGGGGGACCGTTTGTTAAGTCTTTTGTCATACAACGCTACTACCATACAACAGAACACGAATATCATTTGAAGTATTAGAAGCTGTGGAGAAAAATGAAAATTTATTGGTTAAATTGCATTCAAGCGAATAAAAGCGGAAAATACCATAATACTGAAAATGTCACTCCGTCGTGTATTTTGTAAAATTGCTCGCTTAGAAACTTTTGATGGGAAATAATGTCATGTGACCTCAAAGAAACCTGGAGAGGGTGAGTCTGGCGAAAAAAGCTCAGAGCCATTTGCCAGTCTAGTGGTGGTAGTATGATCTTCTTCCGCTGGAAAAGCTGAACGTCATAATGCAATAGAACTTGTATGAAGCGGTCACCTTGTAATAAGCGGTCGGTTTTCAAAAGTATCGAAAAACTTTCCTCCTTTGCTTATAGTGCTTTTTATATCAAGCAGTTGTGGTCACCCTTTACTAAGTCCCAACAGCCTATTTTTAATGTTCCTTACCTGTATTGAACGGTCACTAAAGCGGAAGTACTCAAATAAAATTAAGAATAATCTTTCAAGTAAAATTGAATCCATGTTTATCTCCCGAAATCAATGTTAGTAATATTTTTGAGCGAGGTTGTGTATGTTAAGTGGTCCGTGATGGCATAGAGTGGCTTTTTTTTAAACTTTTATCAATAGTAGCCCTATTCCGTGGAACCTATATTAAACGGTCAACCATTTCCCGTGCGTGACCGCTAAATACAGGTTCGACTGTAACAAGCTTATAGAGTCAAACGAATTTAGAATAATTCTGGAAATGCTACGAATTATTGTAGTTTTTAGTAAGATAAAAGCAAGGATTATGTACCATATGAACGGTAGGAAACAAGAAGGCGCAAACAGAGCAGTATTAAAAAAAATTGTCTCAAATATCTATTCGACCGACTATTAGGTATTATAACAGGTGCAATTTCTAGGCTTAATTGCGTCTCTACTTTTGTAAGTTGTCTGTAAACAATTGCGCGGTTCAATGAGCTTGCCTAGTTAACAACAATGCTCGAGATGTGCAGCGTTTTCTTAGCAAATAATTTTTTTTTCAAGGAGGATGAATCTACTTTTGAAATTTCATGTTCAATACAACTGAACAAGACGGCTAACTGACATTTTTGTGGCAAGTATGGATTATATGGGGTTTAGAAAACTAACTTTTTTTTTTATGTAGACCAAATTTATTAGAAGTTGCGCTGGTGGTAATATAGCACTTAGTATACAAAAATGTTTACCACATAATTGTGTCTCTCTTGACATGCAAAGTTTGTTTGTTTATCTAATTTTTGTGTGGTTTCCCAGCAATCTCCGGAGAGAAAGGAAGGAAGGCCCTGCTGAGAGAGATCGAGTTATTAAAACTCTTTGGAAGGGAGGGCCATGAAAATGTTGTTAAGTTCATTGGTTGTGTTACAGTTGGAGGTAATCAGCTATGTTATGAATATAATCAGCTAATTCACAGTAACGATAAAAACATCTCTGAGTTCAACCACGTCAACCAGTATTGCTTAGATGGTGTACTAATTCAAGGGTTATTTCATTTTTTGTCTAATCTAAAGAAATTTACTTCGCACTGTATGTAGGCCATTTTACTTGGAAGATTTAAGCTCTAAAATTTACATGCTAATTGTGATAATAGTTTTAACTTACGATGGGAAGTCTCTGTCTATTTATCTGCCATCCCTATTTTTCTGCCTTTCTGTTTATCTGTCTGTCTGATCTGTCTGTGTGTCTGTCTGTGTATTTCTATCTGCTGTATGTGTCCATCCGTTTTTTCTATCTGCGTTTTTTCTTCTTGACTTTCCCTCTCTGTCTCTACTTTCTTAGATATAACCAAATGTATAAGTAGATAAACACATTTTGGAACTTCTGCACTGCTTGCAATACCATATAACAATTTTCTTGTTTTTCCCTCGTTAGCCTCAGCCAATACGTATCACTGGAGTAAAGTACCTGTGGCGAGGTGACTATGATGGGCATCTCAGAAAATCCAGGGGTGTTTTCGACCACTATCATCATGGAGTCGGAAGGGTCAACCAATTGACAAAGTATGACATGGTGCTGTTGTCTAAACAGATCGCACATGGTATGACTTTCCGCGCGTCCAGAGGGGTAAGTGCTCGACCTCTTCCGGGTTGTGGTCCTGCATGTGTTACAAATGGCATGACTTTGCAAATCGTGCAGTATAATACGCGTGTACGGCTAAACAAGATCCAGCAAATTAGAATTTACTATTCCACCAGAGAAATGGTTACATTAGGCATGATTGTTAAACTTGCGACCGCTATTTAATTTTTTATTTATGTAGTTTATCAACGTCCCTTATCAGCTCATATATTTTTTTTTCGATTTCAAGATAAGATCGCGATCTTGCAGGCTCGTAACATCCTTCTTGATGTTAGCATAGTGTCTGCAAGTTGACTGCCTTTGGGCTCTCCTATCAGGAGTAAAAGACGGAACAGGACATGCCAAGCAGCGTCATTTTCAGGGAATTTCTTCATCATTCGGTCAATTTGTTTTGGGGCAGCTGGGTATGGAAGATAAAAAATGCGAAGAATTAACTATTACTGTACTCACAAACATTTATTGTCAGGTATACAGTTTTACTGCCAAAACCCATTTCCCTTACATGGGAAGAGTTCTAAGCGTATCGAACACTTTCACAGAAAAACAAAAAGTGTACTCTGGATGAAGGGTGCACACAGGAAATAGGAAAGCTGGAGGAGAGATCCTTCTCTGAATAGCAAAGATACAAAAATCGAAAGGCACAAAGAAACACAGGAGATGTTAAAGGAAAAGGAGTGTGTGAATTGTTTCCATAGAATTTGTACCAAAGGTGATCTACATGCTCTTGAACATTATCGTAAGTCGACTCACATCACGGTTTAATATTATATGTAAAATATTTTAGCACAGTTGTATTAACAAGCTCTTTAGCTGTCAGATGTCTATAGTATTTGGTTACTCAGCCAGGGAATGTATCACAACAATGGGAGACCTGCACCCGAGATTCCCTCTTTGGACATGATGGGAACAACTGTTCAACCAAAAGCGATTAGTGTACGTACTGATTGGTTATTATCAACATAATTTCCAAGACGTGGACATTTTTACGCATGATTACCTTAACTTAGAGAGGAAAACTAGAATTATTCCGTGCTCTCTCGATTAGAGGGTTCAGTAAGGAACGTCAATGCTGGGTGAAAACAGCTGAGGTTACAGCTGTAGTATGAGACTTTGACATGACTATTAAGTGTACACAACGAGGGGCACAATATCGCCACCTGGCTGATTAGGACTAAGAACAGACGGATGAAAGGATGAGTGGATAATCAAACAAATAAATATGAGTTTTCTGTTAAGGAGGTTTTTTGTTTGATATGTCTTGATGGACATGTTTTTAAACATCCCAAGGTATCTGATGTGATTACATATCTTTCCTACCCCAGTTGAGATATATCGGTCATCCTTCTATTTCTTTGACAGGTGTTCTACGGATCGTCCTGTAGAAATCTCCAACTGTCGGTACCTAACTTGTTTGTTACTGTACATTCAGGAATATTACCTGAGCGGACTTGCACGCACACTTCCTAATTGATGAGTGATACCGAGCGAAACAAAAGCGCATTGTACGATAGAGAAAGTTGACAGCAGTGGGACTCAATTTTGATGATAAATAAAAATTTATGACGATTGCATAAAAACTTGGGACATAAAACTTAAGTTGAAGTAGAACACTGAAAGTCAAGATTTAGTACATTATTGAAAAACCCTTTAAATCCATCGCTACACTGTAAATTTGTTTTTTTCTGTACTCTTCATCTGATGTAAAAACCGAAACCTATTTCAGCCATTAATTGTCGTTTTTCACAGAAGAATCATTAACCGATCGCCCTGAGAGGAAGTGGAAGTGATTACAACGAAAAGAGTGTGCCTTTTTTGGCGAACAGAAAAAAAGGAAATAGAAAAATAGTGTGCCGATTATTTTTCCACAGGAGGCATTCCCCTTACCGCAAGGATGGTCCTCAAATCACGACTATGAAAAACAATCGAAGAAGGTTATCGTCTGCCAAAGCCTGAACATATCCCGACGAACAGTTTGTGAAGTGTTGCTTCCTCTGTGTGGAATGTTATATAAGTCAAAAGCAATATCCGATTGCTGCTGTGCGTCAGGTGTTTTGATACTCTTGGTCTGAATAAGAAGTCCGTCCTAAGAAATTAATCTTATCTTGTCAACCATACCAAAAATTTAAATGAATTAAGTTGTGGAGTCAAATTAAAGAATTACGGTGGGTTTTTCATCACAGAAATTCGTTTTGAAGCTGAAAATGTCAATGAGATAAACTTAGTATTTCAGTTATTTTTGTAACTAAGTTGTGGTTTCTCAACTTTGCTACTTGCAATCTTAGTGCCTATCGCGGGGAATTACTTGTGATTCATATGTCCCTGTGTTTTTCTATAGATACCTCCGGGGTGATGTTAAACTGTGGAAAATACGAGAAAGCAAGAGCCACAGGCCGGAGAAGACATTTTGTGAAGCTCTACCAAACAATGGCTACATATAATTAAAACAAAGGTTTGCCATACAGCGTCTAATTCAGGATATACTTTAGGCAATTGAAATTGGTATCCTAATTCAAGTCAATTGCGAATTTCTTTTCACGTCCATGTGATGTCAAAAACGCATTAACTACCCAGCCCGCTAACAATTGTGTGAATGCAGTTTCATCATGAACCAATGTTACTTTTTAACCATATGCAAGGGTGGTTACGCTCATGTCAGTCTGGATCATCCTTATTTTCCATCTGTTGTCTACACACAAGAAAGAACGGAAACAGATCTTAAAATTACACTTGTTGAACAAACTTGACAGAAAGCGGAGACAATTACCCGAACTTTTTCTTAAATTCATTGGCAACAGTACTAATGGGTTCTTGTCTCTTGTGGACCGATATCTGAATATCCTGCTCTTTTTTTGTCTTTTGAGTGACTTCATTTTGAAAAATTCCTTCGTTCAAGATTTTTTAACTCATGCCAGTTCCTGATTAAACTTCTAATCTTTTCAATAGGAAATTATGTAGATATCTTGGGACGATGACAAGTATGATCCAGGAAGAAGTACTACTTTGTCGATGACCGTGGAGCTGTTGCAAAAACCCAGAAAGATGCAGGAGCGGACGAGCTAGGAGAAGCTGCAGCAAATCCCAACTGTGAGAGGGTGGTGAACACGGTGCTATGGCACAATCCCTTTCGTGGTTGCAATCGGACGATGGCCGCTACAAGCTTTCCATTTTGGAATTAACGTAGGAGACGAAGGAGCACCTGAAACAGATCAAGACCGCTGATATGGGGGTGAACACGGTGCTACGGCACATCCCTTTGTGATTGCAATAGGGACGATGGGGCTACAGCTTTCCCTTCGCTATCAACGTACAAGATACAGGGGCGGCTGCAGCAAATTCTCGCCCATGAAAGTGGGGTAAGCATCGGTGATGCTGCACATTACAATTTCGTGGTTGCAATTGGCGATGGTGCTACAGCTTTCCCCGTCGCTATTAACTTACAAGACAAAGGGGCAGCTCGCAGCAAATCTCGTCCATGAAGTGGGGTAAGCACCCCCCCCCGGTTGGTGCACTTGCTGCACATCCCTTTGTGGTTGCAATTGACGATGGTGCTACAGCCTTCCCCTTCGCTATAACATTACAAGACAAAGAGGCAGCCGCAGGAAATCTCGCCCGTGAATTGGGTAAAGCACGGTGGATACGGCACATCCCTCTATGGTTGGAATTGACGATGGTGCTACAGCTTTCCTTCTCGGAATCCACGTAGAAGCAAGAAGGTTGTACACGCACTCCCCTTTTGAGACGTGATAAGAAAGCATATGGATGCCCAAGCGTACTCTGTGGAGAGTGATACTTTACCATATCTTAGCCCGAGAACGAGGACAGCAAGATGTTGATGACTCCGAGTGCCACTCTGCGATTGAGGAAGAAGAAATTGATTGACTACGAGTGCCCTCTTGCGAGGCGGGGAAGAAGAAATTGATCCTTTACCATCCTCCCTGGTGATGGACCAAAAACGCTCTAGATGCTTCAGTATGGTTCCCTTGGTGACTGACGAAGAAAAATTCTGATTCTTTAGCATGCCCCCTTATGGGTGAGGAAGAAGCTTCCAATTAACTCAGCATGCTGCCCTGTAACTGCGGGGAACAGAAGATTCGAACAGCCACAGGTAAGCCTTTCTGTTACTGAAAAAGAAGATCCTAACTTCTTTGCACGCTCCGCAAAATGAGGTGAACAAAACCTGAGACCTCCCATTCCCTTGTGTTGATGGAGGAAGAAGATCGTGCATTCTATAGCAATACAATACTTGATCGAAAAAGAAGGCCACAGTGATTCCGTCTTCCCTCCAGATATTCAAATTGATGACGAAGAAGGTGTAACAAGTGAACCTGAAAGTAACGTTGGTTTTATGAAGGTGCTGTAGCAGTTCAATCTGACAAAGGACCCGCCCCCCGCAGTAGACGAACGAGAACTGAGGACTTGACCAACTAAAAGTACACGAAGGATGAACAAGACGATCTTGGAAAAAACTATATGGGACCGACCAAAGTGATGCTGTAGACCTTCATTGACGGGGAGAGGAGGCTGGCGTACACGAGTATGATGGTAATCAACTTACTGCTGCAGATAAAGGACGCAACTGGAAGTGACGAAGACGAGGAGTCATCTGAAGTAACTCCTCTTGTGCAGGACTGCGGCTTAATAGCAGAATTGCTGAACCTCCAAGGTTGTAGTCTTATAACACTCTGTGGTAATTTGTAGTTTAGATTTCGAGAACTTCAGCCTCAATTTCATAGCTTTTGATTTTAAGATGTAGTTTCTATGGACTTTTACTTTATTAATGCTTGGTAGTGATGATAACCATTTTCATAGTTATAAATGGAGGTTAGATGGAATTTTCTTGGAAAAAAAAAACTTGTTTATTTACTTCACTTTGCATTTCTTAGTTTACCGTTTATTCGCTTGGTGCCTTGTCAGGGCTTTGTTGTTGTTATTGACTGTAGGCGGATAGAGAAAAGAAAAAAAAAGAAAAGAAATTGCTGTTAAGATAATTTTTATAACTGATCTAGTCAGAAATTTTGCGTAAATTTGTGAGTGTTGTTCTTAGTATAAGTATTTCTTATTTTTTTGTAAGTGCATTGAAGAGAAGAACAATAATGGACATGTTGATCTCTCCGAAGCCACAATGAATTTACCCTGTTAGGAATAATGAAATTGTTGTAAAGCACTCTCTAAATGCTTCAGTAAACTTATATAAGCTAAACTCGTTTTGTTTACTCCATTCGTTGCAGCAAAATTGCTGGTTCGGATCAGACCACTTTACTTAAAACAAAGGCATATGCGCATAAAATGTCATTAATAATAGAGAGACAAAAAGGCGAAAAGGGTGGGGCGAGGAAATCTAACGGTAGATTTGATGGACACAATAAACTAAAATGACATTTTGGCTCCTTCAAAACACAGTCGAGCCAAGATAACAATGGATTCTCATTCAATCATTTTTCATTTTGTTTTTGCCACGAGCACTTACATATAAAGCTAACATTGCCTCACCTATTACTTCAACTTTCATCGTGGGGAGAACTGTGTTTGATTTTTAGAGAAACATGCAACTGCGGTTATTTTCTTATTGTTTTTCGTTGTGTTTCTTGACATGAGCAAGGCCTTTGCCAAGATTAACGATGGCATTTCGGTGTGGCTTAGTTCATCATTAATACATCTGATAGACAACAAGTAGTGCTCATAAATTCTGAGTTCCCTGACCCTCTGGTCTTTGAATCCAGAGTGCCACAAGCGGTTGTTCCATGACTTGTCTTATTCAGAATATATGTAAATGACTTTTCATATGCCCCTCAATCTTGTTTTACTGAATATTATTGGATGATGCTAAACTTCAGATTTCTTTCCCAGTTCAAGGCTGGGCGAAGACAATAATTTTTTCTGAGGCGTGGAGTGTCCTTTAAATTAAAGTGAAGTAAACCACGATCGTCGATAAAAGATCAGTAGGGACTCTGACTTCGATCTACACAATTTTGGTTCATGTCTTTTATTTCGGTATTTGTCTATTTGGCTGTTGAGGATACGTGTAGGAAGTATTTATCGTTTAGATAGGGTTTTGAAATTTTTGTACACGAATTAAATTTAAGTATGTTTTTATTTGAACCTCCCGAAAATCTGACATATTTCGACCCACTCAAAATGAATCTAAAGAGCCCAAAAGTAATCACTAAAACGTAAACTTTGCTCATCCTTCTCCATTCACCTCCACGGGATTTGCGCCCAAAAAAGTTGAGACTGTTGCAGGAAACAAATTAATCAAAATCATCTTTTTGCATCATTTTATCTCATAGTATTAAAATATACACTAAAACAAATAGTCATTTAAGTGCGGTGGCCAAGAGGTGGGTGTTTACATCTCCGCTTCGCAGCTTGGTAAATATCCACCTCTAGTTAAATCTACCTCGGTGAAGAGTTAAGAAATATAAACATTTGATAAATTTCCAGTGTAGCGATTAGCATCGCAACTTTTCGTGATAATGCAAACATTTCAGTAAAGACAACATTGGAAAATTAATCATTTTTCTATCCATATCTTGTAAATTAATATCAATAAAGGAAATATAAATAAATTTGAAAGGTCTTGGCTGACCACCAAACACCAGCACACGCACAACAATAACTAAAGTGTGTCAATATCATATATTATTACCCTTGGTCTTATCAAAACAAGCAGGCTGACATATCTGTCAACCAAAAACGGTCTATTTATGCGACTAAGAATAAAGTATTTGAAAGCCTGATGACCCAATTTGCCAGTCTCTAGCTAAATACTATAACAGGTACTGATAAGTAAACACGTAATACCTCTTGAAAACCGTCAGAAGACGGATTGTGCCTTTCTGTGTAAGCGTAACCGGTTTAATGACTAAGCTATTGAGTCATTCATCACGCCCTTAAAACCAAGACTATTGCCAAAATGGCCTAGAGTATATTCTAGAGCTCGTGTGAATGATTTATTCGTGATACATCATTACACATTCCACGCTTTGTTTTGGAAGCAGATGTGAACTGTTTCTGGAAAAAAAAATTTTGTTGAACATTGATAAGGGCTGCGACGCGCGCTTGTGTTTTCATCATAAAGTTAAAGTTCAAGAGAACTTAAAGTTTGGCTAAATCTCGTTTTTTATTATTCTCGAATTTACTAATACCAAAATATAAGCCATTTAATTACCAATCAGCCATTTTTGTGGCTTCCTCAATTTGCGAGATGTTTAATTTAGTCTTATTTGATATTCAAGCATGACGCATTTTAAAATAAAGGTTAGACATATTCATCTTGAGGTTTTTCCTCCTGATTGTGGGGAAAAGTCAGCTGAAAGAGGCCAAAAATGCAAAAGAAAGCAGTGGTTCACTGTGACTGTATGTATAGAGACGTCAGCAATAACTGAGGCGGCGAAAAAGGAAAAGAAAATAACAACCTTACTTGTTTAAAAGCGCCGCCGGCAATAGGACTAAAGGGGCTGCACAAATGTACGGGGTAGACTCTTTTAAGGTTTTATTCGACAAAGTTGCTTCGCACTTCGCTGAAAACGGTTTGTTTAGTCAATATGCGAGTTATTAGATTTACGCATGAGAGAACAGGGCACATCGAGCAAAGACAAGTCCACAATTAACGTTTATTTACTAATTTTGTTTATGCATGGGCGATCTTTAAATCAATATTAGAAACCTGTCCAAAATAGATAGAAAGAATCAATTCTCAAACAATATCTCATTGTATTTCATGGCAAAAAAAAGAGACTAATTGATTTTATGTCTTCCTCTTCTTCTTATTCTCCTTCCTGTAAAGAGAACATGGAAAAGAAAAGAAATTTGTATTCCTCCTCATATTACAATAGAGTCTTCGACTCTGTAAGTGCAATTGCTTGTCAGCATTCAATGATTCCTTATTGATTAATATAAAAATTCGCAAGAAATTAATTCTTTAAGGACACGGAAGTTTTTCCAAATAAGTACAGGCGACCTCGAATCACGAACAACAACAAAACGCCCTGGCTGTGTCTTTACTGCCTTTCTCACTTCCGTGATTTTCCAACAGTAAAGAAAGGGATTCAGAGATGAGTTCAGATAAACTAAAGTTTTCGTAAAGAGCCACAGAGCATGAATTGCTGATCCACTAAGTACTGTATGTCTCAATATCGACACAATTATAAAAGGGGTGTAGTATGCCACTAAAGCCAACTGCAGCCAAAATATGCTGGAAACTGTTTTCTGATATTGTTTGATGTTTAGTTGAACTCTTTCGTTTAATCTTTGTTTTGATGAACCTTTTGCTGTCCATGCACGTACTCTTCCCCTTCCTGTACCCTTTACTCCTGCTCCTTCTTCTGTGGCTGTTCTTGTCCCCGTTATTGCGCCTGCTTCATCTTTTCCTGCTCCTATATCTTCTCCTGCATTTGACCGTCCTTCGCCAGGGTTGTCTTCTACTTCAGCCTGGTACCGCTGTAATCTCAGGTGGATCTTTACGTAGCAAAACACGGAAGTAACCAGAGATACCACAACGGCCACAAAAGCAACAATCTCCGAAACCGTTTGACTCCAGACACGAACCAATCCGCATAAAACAGCAATTATCCAGCATAAAAGTATAACAGCTTGAGTTCGCTTTAGTGTCACAACTTGTCTGTATCTCAGCCTCAATAACAGAACAAGAAGTCTGTCAACACTGATGGCTGTTGATATCAGTACAGTCACTCCAAACAAAACATAGTTGGATATACAAACAACCTCTTCGACGTAATACACAATATCTATGTCGGTGTTACCAAGATCAATGGAAAGAAATAAAACAGTCACGAACAGAGGTTGTGAAAAAAGACCCACACAAAGATCGGTAGCGGCTAGACATTCAAACAAGACCTTTGCAGCGAGATGCAAAGAGGACACTTTATAAAATGTTAATAGGAGCAGAGCATTACCAAGAGATGCAATGAAGGAGAGGACAATGTTGAAAGCGAGGAGAAATGCTACTACTCCAATTGGTAATTGTGAAGATAACTGGCTAGTGAGGGTCGCCATTGGCGCTCACGTTCAGACTTGTGGCTCTGTCTTTCCCTCTTTTGCCAGCAAATTAACGTTTATTAGGCGATCCGTATTCGATATAAGAGTATTATTGTTTTGTTGAGAATTTTAGCAGTTTCTATTGGATAAAAAATTCCTCCTGTTGTCTGATTTTCCGATGACAAATGTCACAGCTATAATTATACTTGTTTTTAACTCTTTCGTGTTTTATTCATATTCTTTGAATTTTCATCATGTTTAGTAAGCAGGTGCCACATTTATTTAACATACTAAATGACGTAGAACCTGTGAATTATTTTTCGCCAATACTTTGTAGAGCTTTCTCAACAAGTCAGCTTTTCTTTTCAGTTCCTGACCCATGTGTGTCTGCCCTTCTTAGCTATGCTCGTTTTGTTTTTAAGGTAACATATTTGTGGTTCTTTTATAAGCAAGTGCTTTTTAGATGAAAAAATTTGCATAATATACTTATGTTAAGAAACATTGTGGTGAATTCTCATAAATAAAGACATCATTGAGCTACAAACAACAACAAAACGCTCTGATTGTCTTCTTTACTGCAATTCGCACTTCTCTGAAAAATTAATTATTTTGCCACGAGTGTGTTCCCTAAATTCAGAATTCATTAGCCAGAGCCAATTTGCCGGCTCGTCAGGATATGTTAGTGAGTAGAGGTACTCTTTAACTTGGCGAAAAACATAGGGGCAAGGCTAAAAAATATTCGTGAAAATCTTAGCTCGATATTACTTTTTCCTCTGAATGAATTCGATTAGGGTTTAAGTTTAAAAGAGAAAACACAACTTTAAAATTAATTAAATTTGCTTTGAAACGAGTTGGGTGTGGTGTGCGGAAAAAAAGTGTTACCACCGCAAATAGCCAGCTGAAAAGAAAAAATTACCTCCATGCTTCTTTTGAAGTAAAAATGAAGAAATAAGCCACACGAAATATTGGAAAATCACCGCAGGAAAAGAAAACAAAATGGTATTGACCGAAAACCCTTCAACTCTGTTTTTCTTGAATATAGAAAACCCCCGTCTGCAGTTGAAAGTCTTACATGGCTAGAGAGACTTAAACATCACCACCTGCTCATTTCGGAAACTAGATTCGTTCTTTGGATGTTCAGTGTGGTGTTCAAGAGGAGAGTTCTCAACGCCTTTAGCAATGAAAGAGTGGTAACTGCTATAAAATAACATGGAGAACCTAAAGGAAAATACAAACCAAACAAGAATTAATCAATTTCGTTGCTTCACGGGCGTATATGATCGAAGTCTTATTATGTTTGTTTCGTCATTGATCTTATAATTTCCATTGCAGCCATTGTGGGAAATGGTCTCATTCTTTTCCCTCTCTGCAAGATTTCTTCCCTTCATCAACCATCAAAATGTTTGTTCAGTAATCTTGCATGCACTGATATCACTGTTGGACTCAGTTTCCAGCCGTTTCATCGCCCTTACATAATTTCCCAAGAACACTCTGCAATTTGTTACCATGGCTCGCTCATCAACCGAACCTTGGGGGTCATTTTCTGTGGCGTCTCTGTCCTCACACTGACTGCATAATCAGTAACATGGGTGTAATTTTTTCGATGATGACTTCTACTTTCTGCTACATAGCATTTTACATAAAAAAACTCCACCGTCAAGAAGTTCAACTCCAAGCTTAAATTATCATTCCCAAATTGTGTGATACAAGTACATTTTTCAAAGATAAAAACATAGCAGAATGACGTGCTCATTGTTGAGTTGAATTAACAACTGAAAGATGGAAACTTAAAAGCCGCGCTTCAAAAAATTGCAATATCACTGTCATCATCCGAATCATCATCGCCAGATATCGTGATTTCAATTTCGTCGTCATCATCATCATCGTCATCGTCATCATCATCATTTTCATCATCATCGTCATCGACATCGTCATCTTCCTCGCCACCTTCGTCGGATTCCTAAGAGAAAAAAGGCATGGAGTCGTTATTTTATGGACCTACATCAAACACGTGTTGCACTAAGTGACGTGTTTTTGAAGTATGTTCCAAAAGTAAATTAAAGTTCATCTCTGCTTTAGTGCCAGGGGGCGCTATAGTCCACAACCTAACAAAGTGCAGGATTTTGTATGCAAATAAGGCACGAACCAATCACATAACCGAATCCGCATCCAAGATGGCGGTTTCACTTCTCTTTGATTGGTCCGTTCCTACGAATGTTGATGTGAAAGTCCTTAAGATTCTCATACCTGCTCGTCCTCGTCATCAGCCCTACGCAGCCGCCCGACTTCGTACACCCGGCAAACGCTTTCGTCGGTGCTGGCCTGATTCTAAAAAAGAACGTTACCGAATTTATGATATGAAATAATTCACGTGAACTGTTATGACATGATGACAAGATCTTTACGATGATAGTTTGCAACTTATGCAATCATGAAATGACAAGTAAAGCCAGTCAGATGGTTCGCATTGCCAAAGTTTCTCCCAGTTGTCGTGGCATGAGGTAGCTGGGATTACTGCTAGCTCCTGAGCTTGCAGTGCAGGCGTTATATTAGGGCGAGTTAACGTTAAGAAGTTCGCGATCGATTATTTCACCGGCCATGTTTGACTAAGAGTTTGAGTGGAAAGTGGAAGGAGGGGGCAGTGAAAGGCGAAAAGACGCTTGCTCGAAGAGGCTGTTAAAAAGCGAAACACCCCATGACTAATTGTGCCTCACCGCATTTTCGGAATTGAGCAAGTAACCGTAACCACAAGAAAAAGAAAAAAGAAGAAAAAAAAAAGCGTAGAGCGGATGAGTGAAACTGTGAGGCAGTTTTTTTTCAGCGCAGAGACAAATGGCTTCGACGTAACCTTTTCCAAGGACACAGATATGAGCTGATATTCGCTGCATCTTATGTTCTTTGAGTGTAGCTTCCGTTAATCCCTTTGGCGATGTTTCTTCCATTTGATCGTAAACGGTGCTTTGAAGCAGACACACTTCTGCACTCGAAGGTTTGTTTTATAATTAGTTTTAAAGCTAACCAGCATCTGAAATAGAAAGCTTTTCCTAAAAAAACCAGTGGGTAACACTGCCAGCAGATCTTTTCCAGTGACCAGTGTGGAAATTAAGACTTTTTGCTACCCTCGTAATGCGCGAGACACTCCATGTTCTGATGAACACTTGAGAGATTCCCTAAATCTGTCTACAGCCGCTTCCTGCTCTAAAAAATTCGGTTTTTCTAGGCAGCTTCCTCGTGAATGAAATCGGAATTGTCAACTACGCCTTCGAAAGAGTTCACCCTCTTTTGTTTTTCCCGCAAGATAATCATGAAGCAGTTTGGCTAGTGATTGACAAGTAGAGCTAAACCGCACCAATCGGCTCAGGTCTTACGATCAAGATAAATTGAATTTAATGTTTGATAGAAATCACAAGAATCCTCTTACCTCTGAAGAAGTGTCGGAGAAGAGGGAGAAAAAAAGAGAAGAGAGGAAGTTAAGCAGGAGCGGGAGAGGAAGAGGATGGGAATGAAAGAAGAAGGATGGAAGGGAGGAAAACAAAACAAGGCAGAGGTTTCCGATTTTTAAGCTTACCTCAATAACGGCTACAAAGCTGTCAGTTATATCGGTACACAAATCAAATATTGTCTTCTTAACGTCGATTGTAGCTGTTTGAAAGCAATTGAAATTTCCAACATCATTTTCTCACTCATTTCGTAAACGTCAAGATATTTCAAATTAACTGATAACGAGCGCCAAAAAAATTTCTATTAAAATTTGTAGCAAGCCCTCCTGCTCACCTATTGGTTGATAATCTGTTGCGTCAAAGGTCCTGAACGAGGTCTCGTACGGTCCAAGGAGCCTGGAAGCTAGCGGTATTTCCAAAGGATCCGAAAGATGTTTTACTATAAAATACGGAAGAACAAATACCGCTCCCTTCAGTCCAGAATTCATTTTTTTTTCATTTTTTGAGATATCAGAGGCTCTGAGGAACTTTTCCCTGAGGGCCCAGTTATGTAAAGAGCGGATAACGCTATCCGACGGATAGAGTTTCCAGTGGATAGCGCTATCCAACCTTCGAAAGACTGGAGCCGGAAGTTTTAGGGTTATGAGTGGAATAAAAGAGCTAGAGCTCTTTCACTTTTCCAAACACCGCAAAAGTTGCTAAATAATTGATGAAAAGTTGAAAAATTTCCTTACGCAATTTTGGATGTCTATAAACTGCTAAAAACCTATGGAACCATAATCCCGGGTGAGTATTCTGTGCTCTCAATTTGAATTTGAATATCTAGATGACATATAGATCGCAACTAAAAGCTCACGACTTGGGCGCACTAAAACCTCAATGTCGGGTCTGGTTTCCTTCGTGAAAAATTAATAAAGTATCAACAAATTTGAGAAGTGTGTAAACAAGTAAACATGAAATTACCCCCATACATGACGTCACCACTGTTATTGAAGATCACGTGACATTGATCTAGTGAAGGACACGTGTCCAGTAAATGGAAAGAGCGAAGATCCCACTGTTTTTAGCGTCAAGGATAATTGGCAAAGCAAAAGGCACACTGTTTATTTGAAATGAGTTGCTTTGGACATTCTAAGGGGTTAGTGTCACAAGAAACAGCAGTGCTTCGTCAGTTGTGAGGGCGGGGAAATAACCAGATAGTTTGGTTTTATCGACTAGGTTGATGATGTAAATTGGCCAGCAAATCACCAAGGATATTCAGACATAAGTTTATGCTCAGTGGATCAGTCAGGTGACTGTGTATTAGTTCCCGAAAACGCTCAAGATGAGGAAACAATACACTTTTCTTATGAAATAATAGCCCTTGATATCTATCTCTCTCCTAATTCACTGTCAAAGTAAGAAGAAGGAGGTAGAGTGATTTTTCGAGATCCGTGAAAGGCCGACGTTGTGTTATGTTATTTTCGCGAATCTGGACTCTCTGCTTTACAGTCTAGCATTGGCTCGTTCTTTAAAAACAAAAAAAAGGATACAATCTCTGAATTGATGATAATCTCCAGCCCGGAGGGATGAAAAACGCCGCTGACAAAGTTGTTAAACTTGTCAAACTTGTGTATAACCCGTTTGCCTTTGACATCCCATAATACACCGTCGTTCAGTACCAGGTCGTCCGTGGGATTGAAGGAGGCGAGGTTCTTTGAGTAGTTGTTAGTGTTGTTGGAATCGTGCAGAGTTAGTACCCGCTGACCTGTCGCAGTGTCGTAAATCTGATGGTTGAATATAATCTAGTGAATAATATCATCACACTCTAACTGCATTCTAATGCTCGCAATTATCGAGAAATAAAAAGGGTGTTTTGGCAGAGAAGTACCACAAGCAATAAACGACAAAAAAAAAACCTGAATCAAATACAAGAAAACATTGGTCAACCTTTACTAAGGTAATCACAAGGCTTTGCCTCCAATTTATCAACGATCTACCGATAAAAATCTCGAGTTCGGCGCCTTAAGTTTGACTAATGTTTCAAAAGGCGTATTTCAACTGAGTGACTTGAAAGAAAAACCAAAGTTGTTTCTGAAGCATATCAAAATAGCAAATTAAAAAATTTTCAATCACAGCCAAGAGGCCTCAGAACAAGTAAACTGAGGCGCAGAAAAATGATCTTGGCCATGAAGTCTGAGCTAAAAATACTTCTTAAAAGTCCATGTATTCGAGACAAAAAATGATCGTGTACAAACTTGGGCGAAATTGGTGATTCTATCTTGCTATCCCGTGTTCACGCAGTAGCAATTTCGCTGATCTATTTTTCCTTTTGTAAATGTTCTAGATGAACAGCGACAATTTGTCAAACTAAGGCTGATCGTGATGTATTTAGAAGTGAAAATGCATCAAATGTCTTGAACTCACATGCGCAGTAGCGTCGTGTGTGCCAATAATTCTGTCTTCTGATAAATTACTAAACTTTACCCAGGTGTCTTCGCTAAATGGATGTCTGAGCCAAAGAGAAACAAATAAAATTAGAAAGTAAATAACATTTTTTATCAAATAGAGAGATAAATGTAACGACAAAATATTATAGTTCGCCTACTGTCACCGTGTTATTAACACCAATCCGATTATAGGATACAAGCCATGACATACACCAAAATTATTTCCCATTTTGCTTGTTTTGATCTTGGGCGTCAATTGCCGCAGGTGAATTAAGTTGGAATCATTGCTCGTCTCCTGTAATCTATGAAATTAATTTGTCTAAGTGTCTTCTGTAAAAGTCGTAGCTCTGACAGAATAATGTAAAACTTCTTCTTGTATTTCAGCGAAAGTCAAGTGAATAAAAATTAATGGTAAAACATAGTGAAGTATGTGTTTGTTTTATGTTTCTGCGACAAACATTGTAGTTTGTTAAAGGTGAGATACATATAAATCAAGCAGGGACACAAACAAGGACGTGCCTATCAGATGCACTAGTGGTACGAATCAAACAGGTTTTCAAGTTCAAAGACTTACTTCATTTCGAAAACGTCTCCAAATGACCAAAGAGCACAGGGAGGCAAAGCAGACGAAGATGACGTCAATAAAAGTTCGCGGTCCTAAAAATTGAAGAATGAAGAACAGAAAGACAATTTCAGTGATAAATGAATTCGTGAACACAACCTAAAAGGTTCACATGAGCCTTAGAAAGGTTCATAACGTTGCGAAACGCGCTGCAAAACTGATGAATAAAAAGGGTTGATTGGTTTCAGCGAAATATATGGAAATTAAACAATTAACAAGAAGACTGGATTTGACCGAATGTTAAGTTATTTAAAAGCAGTAGCGGAGCTGCCTTGTTCGTGTGGATGTGGACCAAAATCCAACATCGAACCTAACTTGTTACCATTTGACTGTTGTTGGGTTGGGGGAGGGAGGAGTGGGTGCGCCAAAAAAAAATATTGTTGAAAAACATTAATGAAACTTTGGACTCTGTTCGAAGTAGAAAGAAAGGTATTTTTAACCCTTTAACTCCCATGAGTGACCAAGACAGAATTTCTCCTTACAATATGAATACAGTATCAAGCAGAAAAGTGATGAGAATATAGAAAAATATTAGTTAGGGAATTATAAGTTGATCCAATACCAAATTCTCCAAACAAACATCACAGGAACTATGCGGGAGAAGTAAAGAGAATTACTTACAAGATCTTGGGAGTTAAAGGGTTAACTATATGGAGAGGGAAGCTTCTATGTTGTACTCTTACTTTTGAACATTGGCACATGGAAATTGCTCTGTCTGCGCTACAGAGATAAGTCGCCTCTTCCTGCAAAATGCAATTTTTTTAAAAATAAATACGTGAAATACAAATGAACATGAAAACCATGCACTGAGCGGTTTAAATCTAAAAAAGAACCAAAAAAAATATATATAGGTGTGATACAGCTGACAACTTAACTTGTCCCAATCAACGACTAATTCAAACACATATAGGTATTTGAAGAAAAATTTGGCGTTTGACTTGAAATCAAAAAGGTGTAAATTGAGTTTTGTACCTGTCCAGTCATTAAGTTGTATTCCTTCAACTCGCCTATTTGTGTTCCAAGAAAAACAGACTTGCCATCGGGCTGAGGAGAAAAAGTAAAAACTTAGGTACTACGTTTACATGACCTCATAAAAGCCACTACTTTTTTTTTAAACTATAGTAAGGATAATTCTTACGGGTAGAAAAAAAAATCATAATTTCCATTTTACTACGAATCAGCCAAATGTAAACGACACCAAGAAGAGGTTCAAACCGTTTGACTTCTAAGAGCGACCAGCGTCTAATTTCTCTTTATAATATCACTCCTTGAAGCCAACATTAGGACCACGAGAATAAAGAAAATGATCACCGAATAAGAAGCTCTTGATTTTTAAACAAATTCTCTTTGTCAGCACCTTAGGGATTACATAGAGAACAGTAAGGAGAATATGCATACTGATGTTGGCATGTAAAGGGTCAAGCCCTGAAGATAGATTTTTGAGGAGTAAATATGATGTCTGAAGAAGTATTAAGGTTCGTTCATCGTAAAAAAAAATTAAAAAAATCGGTATTCAGTTTCAATTGGTTTTAATTTTCTTCACTCTCGGGAACCGGTCTTTATTTATCACTTGGTGAGAAGGGTAGGTTAAATTTTTGGGGATCCCACGGTTTTTAGGGGGGAGCGGAGGGGGATCAGTCGTCTCTAACAGAGCTTAGAGGAGCAACTGCAGAAGCGACTGCCAATGAGGTGGGATCATTACAATACTACAGAACTTTGAGGGAGGATCAGGTGAATTTTATTGTGAAACAAAAAGAATACTCCGGTCCCCCGCCCCACTCCCCAGGAGGAAAAATGACAGGCCCCTTCTTAAGTTTACTTCAACTGCTTCGTGTTTGCCAAATTTAGCCAACCAGGATCTTTTCTATCCTTGGGAGTGGTTAGTCCTCGATATCACTTGCTCCTCTTAGCAGTTATAGATCTTAAAAATCACATTGAATATGGTAACAGAGACACTTACTGCAAAACATGCACATGTAAAGAAGCTGTTTTCTTCAGTATCGCGAATGGCCCTGAGCGGTTTAAATCTAATGGACAACAACACAGTTAGATACAACCAAGAACAAAACTTAACACAATCAACGACTAATTGTGAAACTTCGTCGGCAAAATGCGTCAGAATTCTGTAGAGGAACATTATCTTGAACATTATCTTGAGCAAACTTGGCATATTCGAATCGTTTCCTTGAGTCCAAAACTCTCTGCTAATAAAACTGAAAATAAAAGACTTCAAAAGGAGATCAACTAGTGTCACGACCTTGCACGTGAAAAACTCCACTTCTTTTAGTCGACGCGAAGACGATAAGCCGGCGCTTTTGAAAAACACGAAAAATCCACTCTGTTCAGAGATTATAAAAACCTCCGTCACCTGTGTTCAGAAATACCGTTTACGTGTGGACAGGGGTCTGAGAATCAGGTTACAATGATTCTGTTAAAAAAACATTAAGAATTTCTAATAAAGCGATACGAAGTACAAATAAGGCATCTCCTACCTTCCGTACACAAACCGTCTGTTTAGTCTGGCGCCGTTAAATCCGCCATGACGCGGAATCACCTTCAGGTGGGAGAACATTTTTCAAGATTGAGTACAGATAAATGTTGAGGGAGACCACTCTATAATAAGAGCTGACACGAGTATCAGAACGACCTATTAAGATGATGAGATAAGTGTTTCCTTTGTCCGCCACCGTGGCAAAATAGTTTTGTTTAAAGCTAAGAACAATATTAATATACATACTTCTCTTCGCTTTAACCTCGTCGTCATGTTCGATGGTGCGTAATATCTGTACTTTGGTTCGGGGCATTTGTGGGGTCTGACGATAGACAAATCGGAATAAGTTGATTGTTCACAGTTTTGAGTTTTCTTAGACATCTGCAATTGTGGCGTATGATTCGATAAACAGCCCTATTTTAAGTATAGATTTATAAACACTCTGGAATTTTTTAATTGAAAGAGAGGAGATGCATTATGTGCAGTTTTTCAAAAATAATTCTGCAAGATGCCACATTTATAACTCTTGTTATAAATGTTACAAACATTTTAAATAAACGGGCAAACACTCGGAGAAACAGTAAAAAATAAAAAAATAAATAAAAAGAAACAAATAAATAACAAACAGTAAGGAAGTGTGAAAAAAAACCAAGCAAAACAAGAGAAAGTCTATTTGTCTAGTGACCTAGAAAACCTTGTAGGCAAGAAATAATTCTTACTCACCTACCGGTCTACCAGGAGGAGCTTAGGGTTTCACAAACCTTTTATATAAGTAGCTACCGTTAAAGAGATAGGCGGTGGTGATTACTTAGGGGTCGTACAAAATTCGTAAAAAATCTCAACGAGGTAATTTGGTATTATAAGTCGAGTTGGTCACCACTTCAGTCAACGTTAGCCCTTCGTCATCGCTCTGACGAAGGGCTAACGCTCGAAACGTTAAATTCGAAACTATAAACGGTGGCTAATTTACGTTATCAACTCAGTTTATAATACCAAATTACCTTCTTAAACTCTCCAAACAACAAAGCACCACAGTTCTTTAGAAACTTTGCACCTTTAAAATCTTAACAGGAGGCACTACGATACCATATTTAAGCAAGAGTGGAATGCGTATAAGAAACTCTTAATGAAACTACTGGCTATCCTCCAAACAAGCTGAAATACTTTTTCAGACGTCTTTGGCTCTAGCATACATGACTTACCGTATTAAGGAGAATGGAGGGCCAGCGGACACAGGATTGTTACACTGCGCATGCTGTTCGCGAAGATACCGCGTCACGATCATGTCCAACGTAGGAGGTGACGGTGGGCGTGCAGGGCGAGAAAGATCGGAAGGTAGAAGCCGCTGACCAAAACAAACATGCAGACAAAGAAATTGATCGACGTATCATAAACAATATTGTAACACAAAACATTAATAAAATAATAATATCGTAATAATCAACAAATTATTATCCTTTTCGACAAATAAATTTACACGAGATTAAAAAAAGACTCTTTCCATGAATTTCTTTGTTCTTATGGCAGGGGTGGGATAAGCACACGCCAAAATTATGATCAGCATTCAGATACAGTTATCCTGACCGCTCAATCATCTAAACATTGTTATTACCTTTCCTGTTGGTGTTCCAGGGTCGTTGAATCGGTACCGCGTCAGGGATGGAGTCCCGGGAGTGCTCACACCAGAGGAGGCCGTAGAAAGGCTTGAGGAGTGATTGAATCGAACCTGTGTACAGTGACATGGGACATGACGGTAAGCATACGGTTAGTCTTGTACGAAGAGATACGATCCACATTATGAGCCTGACTGCTTGCCCGCCTGATTCACTTGATCGACCGATCGACTGACCGAACGAGCGAGCTCTAACCTACTGAACGATTTACTGGTTGATTAGCTGATGGACGGACAAGCCGACTGACTGATAAACGAACAGCCGTAGTGACAGACAGACTGACTAACAAACTGACTGACGGGCTAATTGACTGACTGACGGACAGACGCAATGACAGACCGGCTGACTAACAAACTAACTGACTGACGGGCTGATTGACTGACTGACTGACGGACAGACGGAATGACTGACAGACTGATTGTTTGACTAATTGACTGACTGCCTGACAGAGACGGAATAACTGACAGACTGACAAACAAACTAACTGACTGACGGGCTGATTGACTGACAGACTAATAAAGGAGGCAAGTTTCTAAAGAAGCGCTGTGGTGCTGCGTCGGTGGGAGAGAATAACAAAGTAATTCAGTATTACCAACTGAGTTGATAACGTAAATTGGCCACCGTAAAGAGTTTAAAAGCTGACGTTTCTGGCGTTAACCCTACATCAGTCGCTATGACGAAGAGCTAACACTCGAAATGTCAGCTTTACCCTTTATGGTGGCCTTGTGATCACAGAATACACTTAACAACGACAACATGCACCACATACTTTCCTATTAGTAGGCGTGTAAAGCAGATTTGATTCAGGTTTTGGGTCAGGTAGATTGGCCTCTCTCCGTAAAACCTCTGCAGTCTCATGAAGTCCTAGTCCAAAACAACCACACCTTTGATTAACAAATGAGCCAAACACCCTCAAGACTAGAACAAATTTAATTCGAGTGTCCAAAGTAATCTGGGACGCTTCGCCTTTACTCTGCTAAGGGCTGTCATTGATCTAGACAACTCACGCCACCTTCTTAACCAATCAGATTCAAAACTAAAACCAGTTGCGATTTTGTCACCCGCGTTTTCCCGCGCTTCAGAAGGTTGTTTATTTTTACCTTAAATTCTTATTGGCTCCACGTGATATTTTTCTTCGTTCTGATTGGTTGTTTTGATTGCTATACGACACTCAAAATAAGAAGCAGAGACTTAACTACAAAGAGGCCTTACAACAAAGATTATTCCTACTAAATTATAGAAATAATCCAGCTCTGCATAATTGTTGGACTGTCAGATGACTTGGGACTTTCGTTTCTAAATTTCAAGAGTGTGTTATGAAGCGGGGTGTGATCTAAAAATAGGTTTAAAGGGAAATTCTTCAGTTTGTGATTCCGTTCCTTGACCTGGTTTTCTCTTAATGCTCCTCGACGCTCCACAACAAACCTTGGGTTGTGAGGTGACTGTGAACCAGTTGTAAAAGCTCTTTTGCCGGATATGAAATATGAGTCTGCGCAACAACATCAGCCTAAGAAAGTAAAGGCTGATATTTAGTTATTGGGCTGTACAGGGTTTGAAAGTGTCCTACTTAAGAGAACGTCGAAATAAGTAAGAAAACCGACCCCACAGAAGCTACTGGGTAAGAGAAGTAAAAGGACAATTCAAACTCTAAAACTGTTAAATTTACATATGATTTCTTACTGGGCTGTTCTAATAATGCTCTAGAAAGCATTAATTTCTTAATTTCCTCTTAACTTAAAAGTATTTAGATGAAACCCGATAGTGTGACCATCTTACCTACGATCAAATGTTTTCTTTTGGGAGGGGATGGCAGGGAAACTGAGGATGTCCCTCCTCCCCTCCTCTGAAAAAGCCTGAAGGCAGTCTCAATGACCATCCATTTTTAAACAAGAAATACAAAGAAGTAGATTCTGATAAATTCTTCAAATCAAAATCATCGATTGTTCATTATTTAAGCAAAACTTTAATAATCGAAATTAGACTTTACCGTACGTTTGCCGTTCAAACAAAAGTTAGTGAGCTGTAAACTGTCGAGTAAAGACGCTGTTGAAGGTCTCCGCCCTCCCCTGTGTGAGACGATAGGTTGTGTCAATTACAAGTTCATACCTTGTTTATTCTAGACAGGGACGGGACTGCAGAGGACGTAGCCAGGGATTTACCAGTGACTCTCTCAAGTAGCTCGGCAGCATATTTGCAGAAAAGGGCGTGGTCAGAAGCATTATCCTCAATGATCGGCTCTCGCATCAAAACTGTCAACAAATTCAAGACAAACGACAATGAGTCAACGTAAACGAAAGAAATGAAATGATGTTTTAGAAGGTCAACATGGCTGTAAATACGTAGAATGGAATGACTTGTTTTCTTTTAAGCGCTGGAAAAGAAAGCCACCTGTGATGGTGAGTGCTCGTTTTACATTTGAAAAAGTGTT